>NC_089214.1:467994-482077 GCF_963930695.1 Labrus bergylta | reverse complement strand
CCTCCTCCCTTCCTCCTCTCCTCCTCTTCCCCCTCTTCCCCCTTCCTCCCCCCTCCTCCCCCCTCCTCCTCTTCCCCCTCCTCCCCCCTCCTCCCTTCCTCCTCCTCCTCCTCTTCCCCCTCCTCCCCCTTCCTCCCCCCTCCTCCCCCCTCCTCCCTTCCTCCATGATTAAACTCTTGTTTTTCTAATCGATCGTCTCGGTGAGTATCGATCAGCTCCTGAAATCAAACAAACAGAATAAACTGACAAGTGAAGAAGAATCTGTTTCACATCTGAAGGTCGATTCTGTTTCTGTCAGAGATCCATGTAATCATCAGGGCTTCAAGCTCCGCCCACTCGGTGTCAGGCCCCTCCCCCACAGCCTGAGATATTACCATAACCACGCCTCCATGACACTAATGGGCAGGTTAAATATTTACATTTAACTCCTTCAACACTTTGAAAATGATCAGATCTGTTATGAGTCCTGCAGCTCCTCCGTCCGTCACACTGACCTTCAAACTCCTCATCCTGCCAACCAGTGTGTGTGTGTGTGTGTGTGTGTGTGTGTGTGTGTGTGTGTGCGCAGTGTGTGTGCGCAGTGTGTGTGTGCAGTGTGTGTGTGTGTGTGTGTGTGTGTGTGTGTGTGTGTGTGTGAACATATGAACATGAGGTCATAAGCACATATAAACATGATGTCATAAGAACATATGAAGATGAGGTCATGAGAACATATGAAGATGATGTCATAAGAACATATGAAGATGAGGTCATGAGAACATATGAAGATGAGGTCATAAGAACATATGAAGATGATGTCATAAGAACATATGAAGATGAGGTCATGAGAACATATGAAGATGAGGTCATGAGAACATATGAAGATGAGGTCATGAGAACATATGAAGATGAGGTCATGAGAACATATGAAGATGAGGTCATAAGAACATATGAAGATGAGGTCATAAGAACATATGAAGATGAGGTCATGAGAACATATGAAGATGAGGTCATAAGAACATATGAAGATGAGGTCATAAGAACATATGAAGATGATGTCATGAGAACATATGAAGATGAGGTCATGTGAACATATGAAGATGAGGTCATAAGAACATATGAAGATGATGTCATAAGAACATATGAAGATGAGGTCATAAGAACATATGAAGATGATGTCATGAGAACATATGAAGATGAGGTCATGTGAACATATGAAGATGAGGTCATAAGAACATATGAAGATGATGTCATAAGAACATATGAAGATGAGGTCATGAGAACATATGAAGATGAGGTCATAAGAACATATGAAGATGAGGTCATAAGAACATATGAAGATGAGGTCATGAGAACATATGAAGATGAGGTCATAAGAACATATGAAGATGAGGTCATGAGAACATATGAAGATGATGTCATGAGAACATATGAAGATGATGTCATAAGAACATATGAAGATGAGGTCATGAGAACATATGAAGATGAGGTCATGAGAACATATGAAGATGATGTCATAAGAACATATGAAAATGAGGTCATAAGAACATATGAAGATGAGGTCATGTGAACATATGAAGATGAGGTCATAAGAACATATGAAGATGATGTCATGAGAACATATGAAGATGATGTCATAAGAACATATGAAGATGAGGTCATGAGAACATATGAAGATGATGTCATAAGAACATATGAAGATGAGGTCATAAGAACATATGAAGATGAGGTCATGAGAACATATGAAAATGAGGTCATAAGAACATATGAAGATGAGGTCATGTGAACATATGAAGATGAGGTCATGTGAACATATGAAGATGAGGTCATAAGAACATATGAAGATGATGTCATAAGAACATATGAAGATGAGGTCATAAGAACATATGAAAATGAGGTCATAAGAACATATGAAGATGATGTCATAAGCACATATAAACATGAGGTCATAAAAACATATGAAGATGAGGTCATGTGAACATATGAAGATGAGGTCATAAGAACATATGAAAATGAGGTCATAAGAACATATGAAGATGATGTCATAAGCACATATAAACATGAGGTCATAAAAACATATGAAGATGAGGTCATGTGAACATATGAAGATGAGGTCATAAGAACATAGAACCTGTGATGAAAACATTGATATGAGAGAAACAAAGCAGGAAGTTTGTTATCAGACTGTGAGCTCAGCACTGCAGTAACAAACTGCTAACGAGTCACTAAGTCAGAGCAACAATTCAGCTGGACCTCTGAGTGTGAGTGTGTGTGTCTGTGTGTGTCTGTGTGTGTGTGTGTCTGTGTGTCTGTGTGTGTGTGGGTGTGTGTGGGTGTGTGTGTGTGTGTGTGCAGTGTGTGTGTGTGTGTGTGTGTGTGTGTGTGTGTGTGTGTCTGTGTGTGTGTGTGCAGTGTGTGTGTGTGTGTGTGTGTGTGTGTGTGGGTGTGTGTGGGTGTGTGTGTGTGTGTCTGTGTGTGTAGTTCTATGTATGTTTATGTTTATTATCACTAAACTCTTCAAATATTCAGAATGATCTCTTTTTAAAATGACGGCTCTTTGAAATAAAGTCATCATTCAGAGAACAAGCAGCCAATCACTGCTGCTGCTCTTCTGCTGTCACCATGGAAACGCCCTTCAACCCAATGACACATGCACACACATACACACACACACATACACACGCACACACAAAGAAAAAAAACAAGCGAGGCATTTGAATTTCATAGAAACTTTAGAGAAACAAAGACGGAAAGGAAAAGTGAATCCAGAGACACTCAGATGATTGACAGCTGCTGTCTTCACACACACACACACACACGCACACACACACAGAGGATGGGTTTTGAGTTTTAAAGCTTTAAAGTGAAAAAGATTTTTATTCTGAAGTCTTCCAATTAGAGATTTTCACTTTTGACAAAGTGACAGTTTTGTCCTCACACACACACACTGTGACACACACACACACACACACACACACACTGTGACACACAGACACACACACACACACACACACACATGTACAGACACATGCACACACACACACACACACTCATTCTATAGATGATTCTGGACCAGGCCCTCCTCCCCCTCAGGCTCTCGAGTCGGATTCTGACATCACATGATTCTTATAATTAAAAGTCTGTCTTAAAAATGGGTGGAGACTCAGTGATATCATCCTTGGTCCCTGAAGAGATGTGTTGAAACCCAGCAATAGAGGTCGCCATTTTGGAAATGTTGACTTCAACACACCTACCTGTCAGTCAAAGATACCACGCCCCTAATGATGCAAATCTATAAATAACTATACATGTAAACTGCTTAGACCCAAACTGTGTTTGTATCAGGATGTAAAGATTTTTACTTTAACATGGAGCTCTATGGGGACTGACTCACTGCAGGAGACAGACTCTAGTGGACACTGGAGGAACTGCAGCTGTAAAGTTAGACATTTTAACATAGAGCTCTATGAGGACTGACTCACTGCAGGAGACAGACTCTAGTGGACACTGTAGGAACTGCAGCTGTAAAGTTAGACATTTTAACATAGAGCTCTATGAGGACTGACTCACTGCAGGAGACAGACTCTAGTGGACACTGGAGGAACTGCAGCTGTAAAGTTAGACATTTTAACATGGGGCTCTATGGAGACTGACTCACTGCAGGAGACAGACTCTAGTGGACACAGGAGGAACTGCAGCTGTAAAGTTAGACATTTTAACATGTGATCTTTTTTGTACTTTTAAGTTGACTAAATTAAGGTTGCTTCTGTTTTTCTCACATGTTTTATTTGTGTTCACTGAATCTTCTTCATGTCGAATTATATCCGTACATCTAACATGCTCTTTTATTTTGAAGTATTGGATCCTGTGTGTGATCAGTGACGAAGAAGATTATTAAATACATAATAAATGTTCTGCCCGTTATTTCAAACAGAGTTATTCATAATGTCTAACGTAATTAACACATGCTTTTATTTTGAAACCTTGACATACTTGTAGACTGTTTGTTAATGAGGTGTCACTTCCTGTGTGCAGGGTCATCCTTCCTGTTTGTGAACACGTCGGGTCGTTACGCCGGTGAGCGTGCACAGATGACGCTGCCCCCTCTTAGAGAGAACGACACACACTGCCTCAACTTCCTGTTCTACAGGGCGGGGGGGCGAGATGGGGCAGCGCCCGCCACACTCAACGTCTACATCAGAGGTACACATAAACAACAAATGCTACGCAAGTAAAACAAACTACCGCAAAAATGTGTGTGGGGCTCCCAGGTGTGTGGGTGGAGCTCTCAGGTGTGTGGGTGGAGCTCTCATGTGTGTGGGTGGAGCTCTCAGGTGTGTGGGTGGAGCACTCAGGTGTGTGGGTGGAGCTCTCGTGTGTGGGTGGAGCTCTCTTGTGTGTGGGTGGAGCATTCAGGTGTGTGGGTGGAGCTCTCGTGTGTGGGTGGAGCTCTCATGTGTGTGGGTGGAGCTCTTGTGTGTGGGTGGAGCTCTCATGTGTGTGGGTGGAGCTCTCAGGTGTGTGGGTGGAGCTCTCAGGTGTGTGGGTGGAGCTCTCATGTGTGTGGGTGGAGCTCTCAGGTGTGTGGGTGGAGCTCTCAGGTGTGTGGGTGGAACTCTTGTGTGTGGGTGGAGCTCTCAGGTGTGTGGGTGGAGCTCTCAGGTGTGTGGGTGGAACTCTTGTGTGTAGGTGGAGCTCTCAGGTGTGTTGGTGGAGCACTCAGGTGTGTTGGTGGAGCTCTCAAGTGTGTGGGTGGAGCTCTCAGGTGTGTGGGTGGAGCTCTCATGTGTGTGGGTGGAGCTCCCATGTGTGTGGGTGGAGCTCTCAGGTGTGTGGGTGGAGCTCTCTTGTGTGTGGGTGGAGCACTCAGGTGTGTAGGTGGAGCTCTCGTGTGTGGGTGGAGCTCTTGTGTGTGGGTGGAGCTCTCATGTGTGTGGGTGGAGCTCTCAGGTGTGTGGGTGGAGCTCTCAAGTGTGTGGGTGGAGCTCTCAAGTGTGTGGGTGGAGCTCTCAAGTGTGTGGGTGGAGCTCTCAGGTGTGTGGGTGGAGCTCTCAGGTGTGTTGGTGGAGCTCTCAAGTGTGTGGGTGGAGCTCTCAAGTGTGTGGGTGGAGCACTCAGGTGTGTGGGTGGAGCACTCGTGTGTGGGTGGAGCTCTCAAGTGTGTTGGTGGAGCTCTCAAGTGTGTGGGTGGAGCTCTCAGGTGTGTGGGTGGAGCTCTCAGGTGTGTGGGTGGAGCTCTCAGGTATTCACAGTGCTTGTATTTCTTTCAGAGAACAACAGTCCTCTGGGAATTCCTGTCTTTAACTCGTCAGGCCCCGCCTACCACATCTGGAAGGGGGTGGAGCTTGCTGTATCAACCTTCTGGCCTAACCACTACCAGGTAACACACACACACACACACACACACACAGACACACAGACACACACACACACACACACACACACACACACATACACACACACACACAGTCACTGGATGTGGTTGATCCACATTGAAAGCTCCTTTATGTGGCTTTCAAAGCTCTGTCATCTCCAAACCGTATGAGGGCTGAAGCTAATTGGTTCAACAACTACACACACACACACACACACACACACACACACACACACACACACACACACACACACACACTGACACACACACATTCAGCAGCAGCAGGAAGTGATTTTCTCTCTCCATGGGAACCTTCTGATTCCAAAAAGGTTTTTTTTCAGGCGTACCTGACAGACAAAGAGCAGGGCAAACACAGTCACTGAAACACCTTCAACAGCTGAAATAATCTGAACCCACTGAACAACAGAAACATGACTTTCACACACTTTCATGAAGATCCAGCAGATTCACTTTAAAAGAAGAATAAATCTGAGGTTACAGAGTGTCTCACCACCAAGATCCTTTATGGTGTCAAACATGAGGACTCTCACTCTGCTCTGTTTCTGCTTCACAAACTTCAAGAAAACCTTCAACTGAGCCCTCATTAATGATCCTAATGTTCATTTAACTATATTCAGAGTCGGGGGCAGCTGTGGCCTTGTGGTTATTGTGTGTGCACCGTGTACAGAGGCTATTGTCCTGAGGAGAGAAGGAGAGGAGAGAAGGACAGGATGAAGGACAGGAGAGAAGGAGAGGATGAAGGAGAGGAGAGAAGGAGAGGATGAAGGAGTGGAGAGAAGGAGAGGATGAAGGAGAGGATAGAAGGAGAGGATGAAGGAGAGGATGAAGGAGAGGATGAAGGAGAGGATGAAGGAGTGGAGAGAAGGAGAGGATGAAGGAGAGGTGAGAAGGAGAGGATAAAGGAGAGGATGAAGGAGAGGTGAGAAGGAGAGGAGAGAAGGAGAGGAGAGAAGAAGAGGATGAAGGAGAAGCGAGAAGGAGAGGATGAAGGAGAGGAGAGAAGGAGAGGATGAAGAAGAGAGGAGATGGAGAGGATGAAGGAGAGGATGAAGGAGAGGAGCGAAGGAGAGGATGAAGGAGAAAAGAGAAGGAGAGGATGAAGGAGAGGATGAAGGAGAGGATAGAAGGAGAGGATGAAGGAGAGGATGAAGGAGAGGATGAAGGAGTGGAGAGAAGGAGAGGATGAAGGAGTGGAGAGAAGGAGAGGACGAAGGAGAAGATGAAGGAGAGGAGAGAAGGAGAGGATGAAGGAGAGGATAGAAGGAGAGGACGAAGGAGAAGATGAAGGAGAGGAGAGAAGGAGAGGATGAAGGAGAGGATAGAAGGAGAGGACGAAGGAGAAGATGAAGGAGAGGATGAAGGAGAGGATGAAGGAGAGGATAGAAGGAGAGGACGAAGGAGAAGATGAAGGAGAGGAGAGAAGGAGAGGATGAAGGAGAGGAGGACAGAGTCACATCAGCGGGCGAGCGAGCGGTGAGACGAGGGAGGGTGCAGGAGGAGCAGGAAGCAGAGAAGAAGAATGAAGGGAAGAGGAGTCAGAGGAGTCAGAGGAGAGGAGGTGGACCCGCATATGGAGGGAGGAGGATTTCCTGTTTCTTGGTGCAGACAGGAAGTGCATGCCGCCGGTTTCCGTAGCGATAAGGCTGTGGAATGTTAACACACACACACACACACACACACACAGACATAGACACACACACACACACACACACACACACACACACACACACACACACACACACACACACACACACACACACTCTTCACACATTGGTCAGAGAGGGAGGGGTTCTTGTCTGAATCATGTTTGAGCCTCTGAGTGAAACAAATGAAGCTCCGCCCCTTCAGTGTGACCACAGAGCTGAGTACAACAAACACAGAGAGAGTTTGACTTCACTGTTTGGTCATCGTGTTTACTATTTTTCTCGTCAGTCTGAGAGATATACCGTAACTTTATTTATTTAAGCCCCGCCCCCCAGCTCCGCCCATGGTGACGTAGTTTTTACATAATAAATATAATTATCTTATATTTGTTATATTTTATGTTTATTTTTAATTAATGTTGAAAAAATTTCTTCCATGCCAGTTTTTGGCTGGATTTACACTTTTCCAAGTCATGTCGATGGTGCCACAGCGCCACCTGTCTGCAGCAGGGCATAAAGCAGCTCAGTGTGTTGTCTCGTGTTGTTGATGTCACAACGTTCTGTGTGTCTCAGGTCGTGTTCGAGGCGGTCAGCAACGGTCAGAGAGGAGTCCTCGCCATCAAGGACATCACACTTCAGGGACACCAGTGCAGTGAGTACACACACACACACACACACACACACACACACACACACACACCCACACACACACACACACACAAATATATGCTGAAAAGGCCCCGCCCCTTTGTAGAACAGGACAGTAATTGGTTAACGAGGTTTGGATGCTAAATTGAATAACGATGTTAAAAGTTGAGCTGGCATCTAGAATCAAGGTCAGTGTGTGTGTGTGTGTGTGTGTGTGTGTGTGTGTGTGTGTGTGTGTGTAGACAGGGGAGCTCATTAAAGTATAAATTGATTAGCATGGACTTTGATCCATCCGTCTGTTTATCTACCTGCCCGTCTGAACACTCGAATTTTTGATGCTGCTTTATTTTTTTGAGGAACACAAACACACACACACACACACACACACACACACACACACACACACACACACACACACACACACACACACACACACACACACACACACACACACAGCCTGCCTCCTCCAGGATCCATTTTCTGATTGGATGATATGTTTTTGGTGCTTTGCTGAAAATGTTTTATGGGAAAGGCGATCTGTTACCAAGGAGATACCAGCTGTGATGATGTCATCAGTGTGTTACCTCTGACCTCTGTGTTTGTTGTGTGTCTGTGTGTGTGTGTGTTTATCAGTGAGCACGCCTCACTTCCTGCACATCAAAGGCGTGGAGGTGAACGCAGGACAGACGGCTACGTTTCACTGCACCGTGAACGGACGACCACAGAGCAACCTGCTGCTCTACCTGCAGGTACAGTCATGACATCATCATGACATCATTGTGACATCATCATGACATTCAAACATCATCAAAACTGATTCAGGATTAATTAAAACTTTATTTAAATCAGAATATCAAACATGAAAACTGTGTCAGGGGTTTACCTGCTCAGGTGAAACAGGAAGTCTTCTTGATGATTTGAAAACATCAAGAGGGTTACACCCTGGACTGTTCACCAGCCAATCACAGAGCTGACATATAGAGACAGATAACCAGATAAACTCACATTCACACCTACAGACAATTTAGAGTCAGCAGTTAACCTAACGAGCATGTCTTTGGACTGTGGGAGGAAGACGGAGAACCAGGAGAGAACCCACACATGAACGAGGAGAACATGCAGAGTCCTCACAGAGAGACTCCTGAAGGACGGGGATTCAAACCAGGAACCTCCACACAGAGAGACTCCTGAAGGACGGGGATTCAAACCAGGAACCTCCTCACAGAGAGACTCCTGAAGGTCGGGGATTCAAACCAGGAACCTCCTCACAGAGAGACTCCTGAAGGACGGGGATCCAAACCAGGAACCTCCTCACAGAGAGGCTCCTGAAGGACGGGGATTCAAACCAGGAACCTCCTCACAGAGAGGCTCCTGTCAAACCAGGAACCTCCTCACAGAGAGACTCCTGAAGGACGGGGATTCAAACCAGGAACCTCCCCACAGAGAGACTCCTGAAGGACGGGGATTCAAACCAGGAACCTCCTCACAGAGAGACTCCTGAAGGTCGGGGATTCAAACCAGGAACCTCCTCACAGAGAGACTCCTGAAGGACGGGGATCCAAACCAGGAACCTCCTCACAGAGAGGCTCCTGAAGGACGGGGATTCAAACCAGGAACCTCCTCACAGAGAGGCTCCTGTCAAACCAGGAACCTCCTCACAGAGAGACTCCTGAAGGACGGGGATTCAAACCAGGAACCTCCCCACAGAGAGACTCCTGAAGGACGGGGATTCAAACCAGGAACCTCCTCACAGAGAGACTCCTGAAGGACGGGGATTCAAACCAGGAACCTCCTCACAGAGAGACTCCTGAAGGACGGGGATTCAAACCAGGAACCAAGGACGGGGATTCAAACCAGGAACCTCCTCACAGAGAGACTCCTGAAGGACGGGGATCCAAACCAGGAACCTCCTCACAGAGAGACTCCTGAAGGACGGGGATTCAAACCAGGAACCTCCACACAGAGAGACTCCTGAAGGACGGGGATTCAAACCAGGAACCAAGGACGGGGATTCAAACCAGGAACCTCCTCACAGAGAGACTCCTGAAGGACGGGGATCCAAACCAGGAACCTCCTCACAGAGAGACTCCTGAAGGACGGGGATTCAAACCAGGAACCTCCTCACAGAGAGACTCCTGAAGGACGGGGATTCAAACCAGGAACCTCCTCACAGAGAGACTCCTGAAGGACGAGGATTCAAACCAGGAACCTCCCCACAGAGAGACTCCTGAAGGACGAGGATTCAAACCAGGAACCTCCTCACAGAGAGACTCCCGACAGATGGGGATTCAAACCAGGAACCTCCTCACAGAGAGACTCCTGAAGGACGGGGATTCAAACCAGGAACCTCCTCACAGAGAGACTCCTGACAGATGGGGATTCAAACCAGGAACCTCCTCACAGAGAGACTCCTGAAGGACGGGGATTCAAACCAGGAACCTCCTCACAGAGAGACTCCCGACAGACGGGGATTCAAACCAGGAACCTCCTCACAGAGAGACTCCTGACAGATGGGGATTCAAACCAGGAACCTCCTCACAGAGAGACTCCCGACAGACGGGGATTCAAACCAGGAACCTCCTCACAGAGAGACTCCTGAAGGACGGGGATTCAAACCAGGAACCTCCTCACAGAGAGACTCCTGAAGGACGGGGATTCAAACCAGGAACCTCCTCGCAGAGAGTCTACAGTGTTAACCTCTGCAGCACTGTGCAGCCTCAACCAAATTGTATTTCTAATATTTTTACTTCCCCACAGTCTTGATCTACAAACACAGTCACAGCTCATGAAGTCTCATAAATTAATATTTTTGGTTAAAGGTAGAAACAGAAGAAGTGAGGACCCGTTAGTGTTTACATCAAAGAGTTCAAAGCTTGAGAACCATTTATCATCAATAAAATGTACATCCTGGTGTTTATTATTATTAAAGTAAATCGAGTTTGGACTGCTGCGTTAGACGATCCGGCCTCCAGTCGTATCTTCAGGTGAACTAAATGATGCGTTATGCAGACGATACTGCGATGTTCCTACCATCACTCATATCTGATTTAAAGCTGCTCGCTGGGCTCTTTTATTTTGAAAAGTGCGTACTGAATAGTTAGTGTACTTTGTGTAGTTTGACTCTGTTGTATTTCCTCGTCGTCAGGGGATGGGCGGTCGTCAGGCGGTCGTCAGGGAAACCAAGCCGGTGAACCCGCGACGCTATGTGGCGAGCTTCGACGTGGAGAACACGACGAAGGGCGACTCTGGACGATATCGCTGCATCGCCCAATCAGAGCGAGGAGTGGGCGTGTCCTCTTACGCTGACCTCACAGTGAAACGTGAGTTCTGGTCTCTCTCTCTCTCTCTCTCTCTCTCTCTATCTCTCTCTCCCCCCTCTCTCTCGCTCCTTCAGATCAAAGCTGCAGTTTGTCACATTTTTATTTTAATGACTCCATCGTCAAACGAGGAAGAGTTTTATTAAAGCTGCTCACCTCATTACTGCACTGTGTGTGTGTGTGTGTGTGTGTGTGTGTGTGTGTGTGTGTGTGTGTGTGTGTGTGTGCCTCATTAGAATCTCAGTTTTCAGTAAAGAGGAGAATCAGTTGCATCGTTTTGTCACAGTGTCATGTCTGTGAAGATGAAACACTCCAAAGTAAAAGCCCCGTTTGCTTCCTGTTTGCCTCCTGTCACAGCGTTAGCGCACTAACCCTGACTGCTAACACACACACACACACACACACACACACACACACACACACACACACATGCACAGTGTGTTCAAGAGGACTCATTAAACGAGGTGTGTGACGGAGCTGTCAGACGACTCATAAACATCACTTTCATCTCGCCTGTTGTCGAGGATTCTGGGTATTTTCTTTTCCCATAATGCCGATCTGCTCTGATAGAGAAACTCATCGTTTAAAAAATCTCTCCGCTCTCTGGCTCATGGTCGTGATCACAGGTGATTGTTTGGTGCTGCAGTAAACTTCTGCAATATTTCACACATGTATCACCTGCTGAACGCTTTACTTCACCTTCTCTACCTGCTGAGAGGTAAACAGACTGTAACTACTTCACCTTCTCTACCTGCTGAGAGGTAAACAGACTGTAACTACTTCACCTTCTCTACCTGCTGAGAGGTAAACAGACTGTAACTACTTCACCTTCTCTACCTGCTGAGAGGTAAACAGACTGTAACTACTTCACCTTCTCTACCTGCTGAGAGGTAAACAGACTGTAACTACTTCACCTTCTCTACCTGCAACTACTTCACCTTCTCTACCTGCTGAGAGGTAAACAGACTGTAACTACTTCACCTTCTCTACCTGCTGAGAGGTAAACAGACTGTAACTACTTCACCTTCTCTACCTGCAACTACTTCACCTTCTCTACCTGCTGAGAGGTAAACAGACTGTAACTACTTCACCTTCTCTACCTGCTCAGAGGTAAACAGACTGTAACATCTGACGTCCTTCTTGTTACATCACTCTCACAGGACACAGGCACCGTCTGCTGCAGAGATCAGTTAGTCTGTGTCCAAAGATGTGAGCAGGAAACAGATCAGACTGTCTGATATCAATCATAACAGAGAAGATCAATAATGTGAGAGATAACACACACATACACACACTGGATGTGTGTGTGTGTGTGTGTGTGTGTGTGTGTGTGTGTGTGTGTGTGTGTGTGTGTGTGTATGTTTGTGTGTGTCGGGTCGATAGTTTGTCTGATCTCTTTGCACACACACTGAAAGGTGGGAAGGTGTTTGTCGGTCACATGACCCGACACAGATCCCACAATCCCCGGTGGCTAAACCCCTGATTGAACTGTCACTCAGACTGTGTGTATGTGTGTGAGATAAAACACACACACACACACACACACACACACACACACACACACACACACACACACACACACACACACACACACACACAAACACACAGACACACAGGTGAGTATCAACGTGAACATACTGTCCGATAAACACGCATCATTACACACATATCCTTCCTACTGCACATGATTGTGTGTGTGTGTGTGTGTGTGTGTGTGTGTGTGTGTGTGTGAAGTGTGATGAAGTGGGTCAGAGGAAGTAGAGCAGCACCACCGGGGATTCTGGGTAATGGAATCCAGGTCTGCTCTTATTCGCCGAAGGTCACAAATATTAATTAACTAGTTAACTCCTTCCTCGCTCGTTAAGAGGTGTGTTAAAAAACTGATCCTGGTTCCGTTTGTCCCTCAGAGCCCCCCGTACCGATCGCCCCTCCGCAGCTGACAGCGGTTGGCGCCACCTACCTGTGGATCCAACTCAACGCCAACTCCATCAACGGAGACGGGCCGATCATCGAGAGAGAGGTGAGGAGGTCAAAGGTCATCATGGAGCTTCTGGATCAGGGATCTACCTTAGTGTCGATGGTCCTTGAGGAGGTCTCAGTGAGTCTGGATCAGGGTTCCACCTTAGTGTCGATGATCCTTTTTGAGGTCTCAGTGAGTCTGGATCAGGGTTCCACCTTAGTGTCGGTGGTCCTTGAGAAGGTCTCAGTGAGTCTGGATCAGGGTTCCACCTTAGTGTCGAAGGTCCTTGTTGAGGTCTCAGTGAGTCTGGATCAGGGTTCCACCTTAGTGTCGATGGTCCTTTTTGAGGTCTCAGTGAGTCTGGATCAGGGTTCCACCTTAGTGTCGAAGGTCCTTTTTGAGGTCTCAGTGAGTCTGGATCAGGGTTCCACCTTAGTGTCGATGATCCTTTTTGAGGTCTCAGTGAGTCTGGATCTGGGTTCCACCTTAGTGTCGGTGGTCCTTGAGAAGGTCTCAGTGAGTCTGGATCAGGGTTCCACCTTAGTGTCGAAGGTCCTTGTTGAGGTCTCAGTGAGTCTGGATCAGGGTTCCACCTTAGTGTCGGTGGTCCTTGTTGAGGTCTCAGTGAGTCTGGATCTGGGTTCCACCTTAGTGTCGAAGGTCCTTGTTGAGGTCTCAGTGAGTCTGGATCTGGGTTCCACCTTAGTGTCGAAGGTCCTTGTTGAGGTCTCAGTGAGTCTGGATCAGGGTTCCACCTTAGTGTCGAAGGTCCTTGTTGAGGTCTCAGTGAGTCTGGATCTGGGTTCCACCTTAGTGTCGATGATCCTTGACCCTAACCCTAAAGAGTCAGATGAGTAGCCGGATGACTCCAGAGCTTCAGAGCCCTCATAGAAAACGCTCTGAAGACCTCTGAGCGTCTTAAGGAAGTTATCTGATACAGTCCTGAAAGGTCAGAGATACAAGAGTTACCACTTATATCCACTTTAAACATGCAGTGTAAAACAGCTCAAACAGGAAGTGGTTGTGCTTTCTCGCCTGGTAGCTGAGTTCTGGTCCGTCGGGGGTTGATCTGTAGACTTTTGGCTCCGGCAGGTAAAAAGGACTGACGAGTCTTTCACTGTATGAGTGAAAGACAGCGTTG
>NC_089214.1:445494-460494 GCF_963930695.1 Labrus bergylta | reverse complement strand
ATGTCTCCTCTCTTGTCTCCTCTCTTGTCTCCTCTCTTGTCTCCTCTCAGACGTGTCTCATCTCTTGTCTCCTTTCAGACTTGTCTCCTCTCTTGTCTCCTCTCTTGTCTCCTCTCAGACGTGTCTCATATCTTGTCTCCTTTCAGACTTGTCTCCTCTCTTGTCTCCTCTCTTGTCTCCTCTCAGACATGTCTCCTCTTGGACTTGTTTCCTCTCAGTCTCCTCTCCTCTCCTCTCTTCTCCTCTCCGTTTCCGTTTCCGGTTTCCGGTTTCCGGTGAGTGTGAGTGTGAGTGTGAGTGACGGTGGTGGTGTTGCGAGTGGCGCGGAGATTGAATTGTTTGCTATCCTTTCTACTGTTTTCAAAGTGCATGATCAGGTCAGATTGTTTTCATATTTGTATTGAGTGTTGTTGGCTGTGTAAGACAGATCGTTGGAGGGGTTGGAGGGAGGAATGGCGTCTGCTGAGACGCCACCTCCGACTCTCCGACAGGGAGTTCGGATAGTCCCTCCGAACGGTACTGTCACCGTGGAGGAGGTTCTGTTAGCTGCAGGTGAACAGGTAGGCCATGATAAACTTTTGTATGCATCCCGAATGAACAAGGCTGTGGTTGTTTTTCTGAAGAGTGAGCCTCTTGTGTATCAGCTGATTGAGAGTGGTGTGTTCATTAGGGATTTGTTTGTGCAGGTTTCCCCGTTGTCGGTTCCCTCTACGCGGATCACCGTATCCGGTGTTCCGCCGTTTATTTCTAACGACTTGTTAGAGAACGAACTCCGCAGGTTTGGGAAGTTTGCGAGTGGGTTCAAAACTGTGAGTCTAGGGTGTAAAGATCCCAAACTGAAACATGTCCAATCTTTGCGGCGTCAGGTGTTCATGTTTTTGGATTCGCCCACACAGACTCTGGAGGTTTCCTTTAGAGTGAAACACGGTGACGCTTGTTATATGGTGTATGCGAGCTCGGGACAACTGAAGTGTTTTGAGTGTGGTGATGTGGGACACAAACGTTTTGCGTGTCCGCACAGACAGCAGGAGGCGGCTAGTGCTGCCGCTGACGCGGGCGGCTCTGTTAGTGTGGCGCATGTGGCGGGGGCCGCGTCCGCGCCTGGGACGGGGGCCGCGTCCGCGCCCGCGCCTGGGGCGGGGGCCGCTTCCGCGCCCGCGCCTGGGGCGGGGGCCGCGTCCGTGCCTGCGGCAGAGGCCGCGTCCGCGCCTGCGCCTTGTGCTGAGGCCGTGGCTGAGGTAGAAGTGGCTTCGACCAGCTCTCAGGCTACAGAAAAATCACAGACTGTAGATAATGATAAAACTGAAGATTCCACAAGTTCTGCAGTTGTAGATGTTTCATTGAAGGAAGGTAAGACAGTGTGTTGTAGCCAGGCATCATGTGAAGGAGAGGACATGGATGAAGATTATGAGTCAGACAATGCATCCATTGCTGATTTGCCAAATAGTGGCTCTGGTCTTTATTCTTTAGAGTCAATCAATCAATTTATGGACGAAACATACAACAAATCAGTAAAAATAAGTGACTACTTTAGTGATACTGAAAAGTTCATAAAGTCAGTCAGCATACTGAAAAGACAGGTTGGGTTTGACCTCCTGGACGCGAAAAAACGGTTCCGTCTTAAAAAGCACATCACCGCACTGAGGAAAGTTGGACGTAAGAGCGTGAAGAAGACAAAGAAATGATCATGCATCACAAGGTGTTTTTCTTCTTCTACTGCTCCCTGTTTGTGTCTACTTGTCTGTTCTTTCTCTCTGATCTTTCTATGAGGAGTCTTAAGATAGGATCTCTTAACATTAATGGTGGGAGAGACAGACAGAAAAGGGGCCTTATCTCTGAGATCTCAACTCAGAAAAACATCGATATCTTGTTTTTACAAGAGACTCATACCACACCATCAGATGAGACAGATTGGGGTTTATGGTGGGAGGGCTCTAACTACCTTAGCCATGGCACCAACTTTAGTGCAGGAGTAGCCATTTTGTTTAGAGCATCTGCAAATGTAAAGATCGTCTCTTGTGCTGAAATTGTAAAGGGAAGGCTTTTAATTGTAAGAGCAGAAATAGAGGACACTGTTTTCTGCTTCACTAATATTTATGCTCCAAATAATGGAGCTGAAAGGGTAGCTTTCTATACCCGCCTCCAAAAGGAGTTAGTGATCTATAATCAGGATCAGATCATTCTTGGTGGTGATTTTAACTGCACACTTGATTTCACCGTGGATAGAATAGGAGAGGAGCCACATCCACATTCATCCCAGACTTTAAAAACTGTCATCTCTCACCTGGATTTGTTGGACACATTTAGAGTGAAACATCCACAATCCAGACAGTATACATGGGTCAGGGTTAACAGTAACAGGGTGTGTGCAGCTAGACTGGACAGGGTTTACATCTCCAGAACTCTCAACCCCAGATTAATTCATTGTAATATTCTGCCTGTCGGCTTCACTGATCACCATTTTGTTAGTGTGGAGCTGATTATTTCACCAGGTGAAAGGGCTAAGTCCTTCTGGCATTTTAATAACAAGCTTCTACTGGACAATGTTTTCTGTAAAAACTTTGGGTGTTTTTGGGATCAGTGGCAATTAAGAAAAGTTGAGTTTGATTCTTTGAAGCTTTGGTGGGAGGTTGGTAAAGCTCAGATTCGTGTTTTTTGTCAGCAGTACACGTCACACTCTTCTGCTAGATTAAAAACAGTCATTAAAAATCTTGAGGACAACATTAAGAACCTTGAGGAGGGGTTAAATGGGAGTGTGGATCCCACCACTGGTACCCTGCTGAAGGAGAAACGTATGGAGTTGAGCTCTTTCCTGCAGGAGAGGGTGAAGGGAGCTCTTGTGCGGAGTCGTTTCCTTCAACTCAAAGACATGGATGCCCCAACGTCTTTCTTTTTCAATCTTGAGAGATCTGTGGCTCAAAAAAAGCTGCTGACTTGTCTGAAACTGCCAGGAGGTCGAATAACAGCTGATCCAAAGGAAATGAGCAGTCACGCCATGCAGTTCTATGAGGATCTGTTTGGAGCAGAGAGTTGCAGCCAGGAGTGTCGCAGGGAGCTCCTGGAGGGTCTCCCTCAGCTCAGTGTGGAGGAGAGGTCTCTTCTGGAAGGGGAGCTGTCTCTGGAGGAGCTCACTGCTGCTGTCACTCAGATGGCAACAGGAAGAGCACCTGGAATAGATGGGTTGTCCACAGACTTTTTTAAGAGGTTCTGGAATATCCTTGGGTCTGACCTGCATAGTGTTTTAATGGAGTGTTGCAGGACCGGGTCTCTTCCTGGTTCTTGTAAGAGAGCAGTTCTTTCCTTGCTCCCCAAGAAAGGTGACCTGGCATTGTTAAAAAACTGGAGGCCGGTTGCTTTGCTTTGTGCGGACTACAAGATCTTCTCCAGAGCTTTATCGAACAGACTAAAGGACGTTCTGGGAAGTGTGGTCCATAAAGACCAGAGTTACTGTGTTCCAGACCGGACAATCATGGATAATGTTTTTCTTATCAGAGATGTCATTGATGTGTGTAAAATCTATAATCTAAATGTTGGCATTGTGTCTCTGGATCAAGAGAAGGCGTTTGACAGGGTGGATCACTCGTATTTGTTTTCTGCACTGAGGTCTTTTGGTTTTGGGGATGGTTTTGTGTCATTAGTTGGTTTGTTGTATCAGGATGCACAGTGTTTGGTGAAGATGGGGGCGGGGTTGAGTCGGCCAATCCCTGTACGGCGAGGGATCAGACAAGGTTGTCCCATCTCCGGCCAGCTGTATAGCTTGGCTATTGAGCCCTTGCTGTGCAGGTTGAGGGGCCGGCTCAGCGGGCTTTCTTTAGCATTGAATGTCCCCCTACAATTTCTGCCTATGCTGATGATGTAAACATCTTCATCTCCAATCAGGGGGACGTTCGGTGTCTGCGGGACACCCTGTCCCTGTATGAAAGGGCAACAGCTGCACGGGTGAACTGGGAAAAAAGTGGTGCCTTACTGGTGGGAGAGTGGAGGGACCAGGCAGTGCCCAGTCTGCCTGGTGGACTTGAGTGGGGGAGGGAGGGGTTGAAGGTGTTGGGGGTTTATTTGGGTACCGAGGGCTTTAAAAGTAAAAACTGGGAGGGAGTTAGGGAGAAAGTGTGCGCTCGGTTGTCTAAATGGAAATGGTTGCTACCCCAGTTGTCGTATAGGGGAAGAGTTCTGGTGGTCAATAACTTGGTTGCCTCGACTCTCTGGCACAGACTTGTGGCTTTGACACCTCCAAGAGGGCTGGTGGAGGACATTCAAAGGGCCATCCTGGACTTCTTCTGGTCAGGCAAACACTGGGTCCAGGCGGCAGTCCTCTACCTGCCGGTGGCTGAAGGGGGACATGGACTTATAGACATTCAGTCAAAAATTGCCTCATTCAGACTCCAGACTGCACAGAGACTCCTTTTCACTTGTGGTCCCAGCTGGATGGACATCGCTCGACTGCTGCTGAGGAGAGCTGGACGGCTGGGGTACACTAAGCAGCTCTTTCTGTTAAAACTTGAGGAGGTGGATCTCACTGGATTAACATCCTTTTATATGTCTGTAATGCAGGCATGGAAAATGTACACAGTCAAAAGGGAAAAAACTGAGAGTCTGGGAATGTGGATCTTTGAGGAACCGTTATTTTTTAATGATTTCATAAGGACTCCAACTTTGCAGTCAGCCAGTCTCCGGGCCAGTTTCAGAGAGGCAGGCTGCACAAAACTGGGTCACCTGGTAAGACTGACCCTGGACGCCCTCAAAGAAAGGACCAATATCACCTCCAGCCGGGTGGTTGAAAGAGTGGTGGAGGAAGTCTTTGCTGCACTTCCAGTAAAACTTGTGACATTTCTAAACATTGAGAATCTGTGTGAGCAGTGGAGTGAAGAGGGCGAATACAGCTTCCCATCTTTGTCTGTTACCCCAGATGTCGGGGAGTGGCAGGAAAGAGGAGGTGGGCTGCTGTCCTTTAGTACTCCTGTTCTGGGAAAGTTCCAGGATGCAGGGAAAAAGGCACTCTATCAGTCCTGTGTTAAGGTCCTACATCTTCGTGGTCTGTCGGGAGTGAAAGAGTCGAGGTGGATCGAGTTTTTTGGCCCAGAGGTTTCCCCGAAAGGCAGCTGGCGGTCCCTGTACAAGCTGCCTGTTGAGAAGAGAACAGCAGATCTCCAGTGGAGAGTTGTGCATGGGGTTATAGCCACGAACAGATACAGAGCGCACATTGATCCAGGGGTGGGAGAGGAGTGTTTGTTTTGTTCACTAACTGAAACTTTGTCTCATCTGTTTGTTGAGTGTCCCAGGCTCTCACTCTTGTTTGTCCTTATGAAAAGCTTGTTTGAAGCTCTCGGGGAGGATTTCTCTTATGCAGTGTTTGTTTTTGGGCCAAAGTATTCTGCAAAGAAAAAGACTGTACATACACTGATGAACTTTTTATCTGGCTCTGCTAAGTTGGCCATTTGGCTTACACGCAAGAACCGAGCTCAGGGTACTGGCTGTGTGGAACCGGTGCTGGTTCTGGAGGGACTTTTGAAGGCCAGACTAAAGGTAGAATTTGCCTATTATCAAATGATGGACAATGTGCAAGACTTTAATAGTGTATGGGCTGTGGAAGAAGCTTTGTGCTCTGTGGGTGGGGATGGAGAGCTGATTATTCATTTTTGATGCAGTAAATGTTGTTTTTGTTGATGTTGTGATTTTTGTTGCACTTGTTTTGTTTTATGTTTTATTTTTTTTTTATTTATTTATTTCCTTCTCTTGATCTGAGTGATGATGTGACAGTGTTATAATTTTCTCCTGGTAGTGGTAAAATAAAAGGTATTTTGAAAACCAAACCTCTCTTGTCTCCTCTCAGACATGTCTCCTCTTGGACTTGTTTCCTCTCAGTCTCCTCTCCTCTTGTTGCTGTTGGAGATAAACTGAAGGAGGTGTCTGGTGTTTTGGGATTCAGTTGCTGCCGAAACACCGGTGTGATGCAGAGATTTGAGCCGCAGGAGATCAGAGCAGATACTGGGGGTCTCCTGTGCAGCATGCTGCCTGCTGATTGGCTGAGTGCTGAGTTGACCTCAGACTGAGCGGATGGCAGAGCATGACGGAGCTGCTGACAGGAAGTATGTAGGGTTTAGGCTGTTTTCAGATTTGATATCAGCAGTGACACAAGGATGACGACTTTAAAGTGATAAAACAAACGTTTTGATCATGGATGGATTTATATCTTTTGTTTCTAATGTCAGAAAGAGACGATTATTAAATCAAACTAATTTAAAAAACTGTAAAAACAATCCTGTTAAATCATCTCTGACACGATGAACTCTGACCATCTGATGTCCCAACATGAGCTCAGACATGTTTAACAAACAAACATGAAGTTAATGCTTCTGTGTGTGTGTGTGTGTGTGTGTGTGTGTTTGTGTGTGCGTGTGTGTGTGTGCGTGTCAGATCCAATGCACGGCCCGCGGCGTCTCGAGGTCGTCGACATTCAGTCCAAACAGGTGACGATTCGCTGGGAGCCGTTTGGATACAACGTGACCCGCTGCCACAGCTACAACCTGACAGTGCAGTACCACTACAGACCAGCAGGGGCCCCCAGCAGGTACACGGGGGGAGGGGCCGCTAAGAGGTTAACACCAAAAGGGAAAGAAAGACAAGGGCTACTGATTATCAAGGGGAGGGGCTAACAGGTAAAGGGTAAACACAAGGAGGGGCTAACAGGTAAACACAAGGAGGGGCTAACAGGTAAACACATGGAGGGGCTAACAGGTAAACACATGGAGGGGCTAACAGGTAAACACATGGAGGGGCTAACAGGTAAACACAGGGAGGGGCTAACAGGTAAACACATGGAGGGTCTGACAGGTAAACACAGGGAGGGGCTAACAGGTAAACACAGGGAGGGGCTGACAGGTAAACACATGGAGGGGCTAACAGGTAAACACAGGGAGGGGCTAACAAGTAAACACATGGAGGGGCTAACAGGTAAACACAGGGAGGGGCTAACAAGTAAACACAGGGAGGGGCTGACAGGTAAACACATGGAGGGTCTGACAGGTAAACACAGGGAGGGGCTGACAGGTAAACACATGGAGGGGCTAACAGGTAAACACATGGAGGGGCTGACAGGTAAACACATGGAGGGGCTGACAAGTAAACACAGGGAGGGGCTAACAGGTAAACACAGGGAGGGGCTGACAGGTAAACACAGGGAGGGGCTAACAGGTAAACACAGGGAGGGGCTAACAGGTAAACACAGGGAGGGGCTGACAGGTAAACACATGGAGGGGCTGACAGGTAAACACAGGGAGGGGCTGACAGGTAAACACATGGAGGGGCTGACAGGTAAACACAGGGAGGGGCTGACAGGTAAACACATGGAGGGGCTGACAGGTAAACACAGGGAGGGTCTGACAGGTAAACACAGGGAGGGGCTGACAGGTAAACACAGGGAGGGGCTGACAGGTAAACACATGGAGGGGCTGACAGGTAAACACAGGGAGGGTCTGACAGGTAAACACAGGGAGGGGCTGACAGGTAAACACATGGAGGGGCTAACAGGTAAACACAGGGAGGGGCTGACAGGTAAACACATGGAGGGGCTGACAGGTAAACACAGGGAGGGGCTGACAGGTAAACACAGGGAGGGGCTGACAGGTAAACACATGGAGGGGCTGACAGGTAAACACAGGGAGGGGCTAACAGGTAAACACAGGGAGGGGCTGACAGGTAAACACATGGAGGGGCTGACAGGTAAACACAGGGAGGGTCTGACAGGTAAACACAGGGAGGGGCTGACAGGTAAACACAGGGAGGGGCTGACAGGTAAACACATGGAGGGGCTGACAGGTAAACACAGGGAGGGGCTGACAGGTAAACACATGGAGGGGCTGACAGGTAAACACAGGGAGGGGCTGACAGGTAAACACAGGGAGGGGCTAACAGGTAAACACAGGGAGGGGCTAACAGGTAAACACATGGAGGGGCTAACAGGTAAACACAGGGAGGGGCTAACAGGTAAACACATGGAGGGTCTGACAGGTAAACACAGGGAGGGGCTAACAGGTAAACACATGGAGGGTCTTATGTAAAGAGTGGGAGGGGTTTATGTTAATAGAGGGAGGGGCTAAATGATGTCGTCCTGCAGGGAGCCGGTAAAGGAGGAGGTGGTGTACGACACTCTGAGCTCCGTGCCTCAGCACACCGTACGTAACCTTCCGCCGTTCACCAACGTCAGCCTGCGACTCGCCCTGAGTAACCCAGAGGGACGCAAGGAGAGCGAGGAGCTGCTGGTGCTGACGGACGAGGACGGTAGGAGACGAGTGGTGTAACTCTTTGAGACCCTTTGTCTGCCTCTCTTTATTTAAATAAAGTTTTTTGAACTCTTTGTGTCTCAGTCCCTGGAGCCGTCCCCGTGGACTCCATCGTGGGCAGCAGCTACGAGCAGCAGATCAGTCTGAGCTGGAGAGAACCGCTGCAGACGTACGGCCTCATCCGCCAGTATGAGGTGAGCACACCGACAAATGTTCAGAAACTCACAACAGAAACAGGAAGAGACAACCATGAAACAAATCCTGACATGTAAGTCAGTTTGGACTGCAGGTGAAGAAGACTCCATTACCCACAATCCCCTGTGTACCCCACAGATCTCCTACAAAGCCCTGAGCTCCTTTGACACAGAGTTCGACCTGTCCAATCAGAGCGGCAAGGTGTTCAAACCGGCCAATGAGACCAGCCACGTCTTCATGGGCCTCTACCCAGGCTCCACCTACTCCTTCACAATAAGAGCCTCCACCGTTAAGGGCTTTGGACCTCCGGTGATCACCCAGTTCACCACCAAGATCTCAGGTGAGCCCTTCAAAATAAGAGCGTCACAGTAAAGGTTTATAGGCACCAAAACAAAGCATGGGTTAATTTCTAAAGGGGTTTCCCAGCCACAGACTCAGGGGCTAAATCATCATGATTCTGAATAAAAAAAATGTTCTGGGTTTAATTCTTAATCCTGATCACCTTAATCCTGCTCATACCTGCTCACCTGTACAGCTCATTTGTCTTTGAACTCAGACAACCTGATGATCATATGTTATTATAAAAACAAACAAACAAAGATTTAAATGTTAAAAAGGGTTTGTTGACACGTCGTGTCTCCTCAGCTCCTCTGATGCCTGCGTACGACCAGGAGTCTCCTCTCAATCAGACCGACTCCACCGTCACCGTCCTGCTGAAACCAGCTCAGAGCCGAGGAGCTCCTGTCAGGTAACACACAGTCACACACACACACACACACACACACACACACACACACACACACACACACACACACACACAGATGTTGAAATATTCAGCAGCATCAATCTTTGGCCTCATAAAGTTTTTATGTTTGAAACGTTTAAACATTAAACACGACATGAAGTGGGACTGAAACATCAAACGGTCTGTTTCCTGTCAGAGCTTTTATTGTGACGGATTCAAACACGCTGTTCATAAAAATCCTCTCACCTGTTTAATTTAGACACATTTACATCAGGGCTGTCAAACAATTTAATTCTTAAATCACCATTAATATTTAATCGTATGTTTGACATTATTTCAAATTAAAGAATAAAATACTTAAGCTTTTATTGTGAAAGTTTGTTCTGTCTCAAGCTGAGAGTACTTTACTTGCTGTGTGCTTTTATTTTGAAATAAAGAAAGGCCCTCTGGTAGATGGAAGGTTAGGACAGGAAGTTAAGCACAGAAACAGGAAGTGGTTAGGGATCCCAAAGTGAGGTCAAACAGCTCAAAGGAACGGTAACAATATGAATGGATGAGTTAATATTGACGGACGCTTCACTCAGCGGCCTCTACCATCAGTGTGTGAATGGATGAGTTAATACTGATGGACTCTTTACTCAGCAGCCTCTACCATCAGTGTGTGAATGTGTGTGAATGGATGAGTTGATACTGATGGACTCTTTACACAGCAGCCTCTACCATCAGTGTGTGAATGGATGAGTTAATACTGATGGACTCTTTACTCAGCGGCCTCTACCATCAGTGTGTGAATGTGTGTGAATGGATGAGTTAATACTGATGGACTCTTTACACAGCAGCCTCTACCATCAGTGTGTGAATGGATGAGTTAATACTGATGGACTCTTTACTCAGCGGCCTCTACCATCAGTGTGTGAATGGATGAGTTAATACTGATGGACTCTTTACTCAGCGGCCTCTACCATCAGTGTGTGAATGTGTGTGAATGGATGAGTTAATACTGATGGACTCTTTACACAGCAGCCTCTACCATCAGTGTGTGAATGGATGAGTTAATACTGATGGACTCTTTACACAGCAGCCTCTACCATCAGTGTGTGAATGGATGAGTTAATACTGATGGACTCTTTACTCAGTGGCCTCTACCATCAGTGTGTGAATGGATGAGTTAATACTGATGGACTCTTTTCACAGCAGCCTCTACCATCAGTGTGTGAATGGATGAGTTAATACTGACGGACTCTTTACTCAGCAGCCTCTACCATCAGCGTGTGAATGTGTATGAATGGATGAGTTAATACTGATGGACTCTTTACACAGCGGCCTCTACCATCAGTGTGTGAATGGATGAGTTAATACTGATGGACTCTTTACACAGCGGCCTCTACCATCAGTGTGTGAATGGATGAGTTAATACTGATGGACTCTTTACTCAGCAGCCTCTACCATCAGCGTGTGAATGGATGAGTTAATACTGATGGACTCTTTACACAGCGGCCTCTACCATCAGTGTGTGAATGGATGAGTTAATACTGATGGACTCTTTACTCAGCAGCCTCTACCATCAGCGTGTGAATGGATGAGTTAATACTGATGGACTCTTTACTCAGCAGCCTCTACCATCAGTGTGTGAATGTGTGTGAATGGATGAGTTAATACTGACGGACTCTTTACACAGCGGCCTCTACCATCAGTGTGTGAATGGATGAGTTAATACTGATGGACTCTTTACTCAGCAGCCTCTACCATCAGTGTGTGAATGTGTGTGAATGGATGAGTTAATACTGACGGACGCTTCACTCAGCGGCCTCTACCATCAGTGTGTGAATGGATGAGTTAATACTGATGGACTCTTTACTCAGCAGCCTCTACCATCAGTGTGTGAATGTGTGTGAATGGATGAGTTAATACTGATGGACTCTTTACACAGCAGCCTCTACCATCAGTGTGTGAATGGATGAGTTAATACTGATGGACTCTTTACTCAGCGGCCTCTACCATCAGTGTGTGAATGTGTGTGAATGGATGAGTTAATACTGATGGACTCTTTACACAGCAGCCTCTACCATCAGTGTGTGAATGGATGAGTTAATACTGATGGACTCTTTACTCAGCGGCCTCTACCATCAGTGTGTGAATGGATGAGTTAATACTGATGGACTCTTTACTCAGCGGCCTCTACCATCAGTGTGTGAATGTGTGTGAATGGATGAGTTAATACTGATGGACTCTTTACACAGCAGCCTCTACCATCAGTGTGTGAATGGATGAGTTAATACTGATGGACTCTTTACTCAGTGGCCTCTACCATCAGTGTGTGAATGGATGAGTTAATACTGATGGACTCTTTTCACAGCGGCCTCTACCATCAGTGTGTGAATGGATGAGTTAATACTGACGGACTCTTTACTCAGCAGCCTCTACCATCAGCGTGTGAATGTGTATGAATGGATGAGTTAATACTGATGGACTCTATACTCAGCAGCCTCTACCATCAGCGTGTGAATGGATGAGTTAATACTGATGGACTCTTTACACAGCGGCCTCTACCATCAGTGTGTGAATGGATGAGTTAATACTGATGGACTCTTTACTCAGCAGCCTCTACCATCAGCGTGTGAATGGATGAGTTAATACTGATGGACTCTTTACTCAGCAGCCTCTACCATCAGTGTGTGAATGGATGAGTTAATACTGATGGACTCTTTACTCAGCAGCCTCTACCATCAGTGTGTGAATGTGTATGAATGGATGAGTTAATACTGACGGACTCTTTACTCAGCAGCCTCTACCATCAGTGTGTGAATGTGTGTGAATGGATGAGTTAATACTGACGGACTCTTTACTCAGCGGCCTCTACCATCAGTGTGTGAATGGATGAGTTAATACTGATGGACTCTTTACACAGCAGCCTCTACCATCAGTGTGTGAATGGATGAGTTAATACTGATGGACTCTTTACACAGCGGCCTCTACCATCAGCGTGTGAATGGATGAGTTAATACTGATGGACTCTTTACTCAGCGGCCTCTACCATCAGTGTATGAATGGATGAGTTAATACTGATGGACTCTTTACTCAGCGGCCTCTACCATCAGTGTATGAATGGATGAGTTAATACTGATGGACTCTTTACTCAGCGGCCTCTACCATCAGTGTGTGAGTGTGTATGAATGGATCATATTGTTTTAAAGAACCCTCAGGACCAACACCTCCTCTTTTACTTATTAACAAATAAAGATATGTTCTTTATAAATAACAGAAACCAGACTGATATTAAACACGACTGTTAATTCAGTGAACAAACAAACCCTTTCAAAATAATGTTTCTAAAATGTTAATGTGGACACTAACAAATAATTAATACAAACTTTTTTCACTTGACTCTGACACACACACTCCGTTGTCAGGGCCCCGAGGGAGGTGGTATCCGCGGTAACAGTCGTCATGTCAACAGCTGTCTTCTCTCCGTCCCTGTGCTGTAACGAGGGATTTGGTTAATTAACGATCAGCAGGCGGGGCTAATCAGAGCTTGCTGCTAACACCGAGGATTAACAGGGGATTAACAGCTAATGTGTCAATCATACACACACACACACACACACACACACACACACTTACAGCTGACAGGACACACATCGACGCTTCATTTCATCTCTGTTCATTAACTGACAGTTTATCTTTTCTACAAACAATAATGACATGAGCTGCAACAATAAAAGCATCGGAGCTCATCTCCACATCGGACTGAGGCTTTTATTTTCTTAACCGAATGCTCATTAAGCTCTGTCACCATAGTCAAGTCAGAAATCAACGTTGAGTCAGAGTGAACACAGATTTCGGTGTTAAGATGACACGTTTAAAGACACAGTGAGGGCAGTGGTGATGGAGGAACATCAGAGCTAATGAAAATAAAAGGGGGCCTCAGACAGCGCCCTGTGGTACACTGCAGCAGACAAAACTGAGCCTTAAACACTGAAACTTGTTCCTGATTCACGTCACACATGGAGACGAGCTCCATCGTCGCAGGAGGTGGACAAACATGAGAGTTCATTAACATTTATGAAAGGGAATAATCAGTCCACAAGAGACTTCCTGTTGGCTCCTTGTAGATTTAAAGATTTAATGATGGAGTCTTTCTCAGAAAGAAAAATGCCAAAGAGAGAAACACAGAAAGAGGAAATCCTCCAACAGGACACTTTCATGCTCTGATTTTTATCAAACACTGAACGTCCTCACTTTTTCTTCAATTCAGATATAACACACCCGGCTAATGTGGCATTTAGGCGTCCTGGGAGAGCAGAGCACTCGTATTGAACACATGTAGACACATCGGCTGACGACGAGAGAACAGAGAAAACACAGATAATCTCAGAAAGAACGAGATTTCTGTTTTTCTTTTATGTCAGAACAAGACAGAGATGAAAAGAACGTGTGTGTGTGTGTGTGTGTGTGTGTGTGTGTGTGTGTGTGTGTGTGTGTGTGTGTGTGTGTGTGTGTGTGTGTGTGTGTGTGAGAGAGACGTGCGGTGTGTTAATTGACATGATAGCTGATGTGAAATCCATCAGATTGAACAGATGCTGCTCTGAGATACGATTTCATGTTTGTGTGTTTATATTTAACTTTGCTTTTGTCTCTTCTGACACCAGAGTGTGTGTCGGCCTGCAGGCACTCTACACACACACACACACACACACACACATGACAGAACACACTCTGATGTATAAGAGCCTCAGATTGCAGGACAAAAGGTGTTGCCGCCGGCGACCTGCAGCTGTAATCAGATTACTGTCACAAACACACACAACAAGTGCTGCGACGAGAGCGTGAAGAGATGTGATTGGAGACGGTTTGTCAGAGACAGAGAGAGAGAAAAGAGAGAGAGCGAGAGTAAGAAAGGGGATAAAGAGAAAGAGGTGTGAGGGGGAGGAGAGAGAGAGACCAGAAAGAGAAATAAATCAAAAGCAAGAAGAAGAAGAAAGAGAGAAAAATTAGACAAATCTGTTTCTTTCTGTTTGTGTCTGTGGGAATTAAACAATACTGCAGTGTGTGCGTGTGTGTGTGTGTGTGTGTGTGTGTGTGTGTGTGTGTGTGTGTGTGTGTGTGTGTGTGTGTGTGTGTGTGTGTGTGTGTGTGTGAACGTGTGTGTGTCTTCCTGTCCTCCTTTAGTTTCCTGTCCAGCAGGAAATGTGACAATACAGCATTTTCACCATCCACACCCTCAATGTGTGATTGTGTGTATTACAGCAGGTGTGTGAGTGTGTGTGTGCGTGCATGCGTGCATGTGTGTGTGTGTGTGTTGTGATATATGACTTCTGTCCTGAATCTGGTTCCTGTGAAAAACACAACTATTGTTCCCAGCGTCCCCGAGGACACAAACAGTGTTGAGAACTGGCCGCGTTGCGTTCAGGTGCAGCTCAGTGAGTGTGTGAATCACAGCCATGGTGTGTGTAAAGTCGGTGTGACACCTGCTGGTGGGATGCAGTTGTTTAAAATTGTGCTGATGCCGTGCTGCCGGGCTTTTGAGGCTTGTTGAGAGTTTCAGAGCCGAGAGGTTCTGGAGCTGTTCGTTCAGTCCCTGACACGGTCGAAAACTTTTCATCCTATCAGGACAGGTTTAGGAGAGATGGGACAGTTGATGGAGCTTGTCAGGTTTCTAGAGGTTTCGGAGAGGGGGTGGCAGCATGTGCAGGAGCAGATCTTTAAAGGACTCTCAGACTTCAGTTTGGATGTTTCTACAGGTTCATTAAACTCCATCACAGAGGGCATGAAGCTGCTTTC
>NC_089214.1:432994-437994 GCF_963930695.1 Labrus bergylta | reverse complement strand
ACACATTGAAGTACACACTTGGAGTACACATTGAAGTACACACTTAGAGTGCACATTGAATTACACTTAAAATACACACTAAAATACATATTGAAGTACACACTTGGAGTACACATTGAAGTACACACTTGGAGTACACATTGAAGTACACACTTAGAGTGCACATTGAATTACACTCTTAAAGTACACATTGAAGTACACTCTTAAAGTAGACACTGAAGTACACACTAATTACGTGTGTAATAAACATGTAAGCAGGAAACACATGTTGATAGTTTACGATAAATATTAAGATTTATGTATTTATAGAACATTTAATCTAGAAACAGAATAAACAGAAGTTTCTATATGATAACTTGTGATGTGTGAGGTTCTACATGTGTTCATCATGAATCAGTCAGATTTGTTATTGAGAGTATTAAACTCAAGAACCATATTGTTAAACTGCTGTTGATGGCTTAACACAGCTTCTCCTGTCAGGTTTGATTTCTGCTGCTCGTCTCTCATCACACATCGATTACTAATGTCTGATGATTGACTGATTGATCAGCTGATTAACAATCTTCTCTTTCAGGTTTCTTCTTCTGAACTAAAACGCTTTCTGTTGAAATGAACGACGCTCTGCTCTCCTGTGACACGTTATATACTTATATATATACTTATATACTAAGTATATACTTATATATATAAACAGACACAGGGCGGAGTCTACTGTCTGTGATATAAACTGATGACCAACAGGAGAACAGACTGTCTGCATGTTACTAATATACTGTAAACTACACTGCTACAGCCTGTCTCTCTCTCCTCCTGTCTCTCTCTCTCTATCCTCCTGTCTCTCTCCCTCTCTCCTCCTTTCTCTCTCTCCTCCTGTCTCTCTCTCTCTCCTCCTGTCTCTCTCTCTCTCTCTCTCCTCCTGTCTCTCTCTCTCCTCCTGTCTCTCTCTCTCTCTCTTCCTGTCTCTCTCTCTCCTCCTGTCTCTCTCCCTCTCTCCTCCTTTCTCTCTCTCCTCCTGTCTCTCTCTCTCTCCTCCTGTCTCTCTCTCTCTCCTCCTGTCTCTCTCTCTCTCTCTCTCTCCTCCTGTCTCTCTCTCTCCTCCTGTCTCTCTCTCTCTCCTCCTGTCTCTCTCTCTCCTCCTGTCTCTCTCTCTCTCTCCTCCTGTCTCTCTCTCTCTCCTCCTGTCTCTCTCTCTCTCTCTCTCCTCCTGTCTCTCTCTCTCTGCATGCCTTCCTGGATGAGTAGCTGCTATAATCGTCACTCAGCTCACCACGCCGTACATTCGCATCGCACCGGCAGCTGGTGACAAGCAGCTAACAGGTCAGACCCCACACACACACACACACACACACACACACACACACACACACACACACACACACACACTATTAAGAACAATCGTTGTCATCATAACTCTTTTGATATGAAGATGTTTGAGTGGACAGTCTCAGATTCATCTGATTTTATTAATCTACACTAGTCAATGGAATAGGTGGGAGCCACACACACACACACACACACACACACACACACACACACACACACACACACACACACACACACACACACACACACACAGCGCTCAGAGAAAATTACATTTAAATATTTACCCGCCTGAAGGTGGCAACTTTCCAAAGACTGTTTATACCGACACATATACTATGAGATGTGTGTGTGTGTGTGTGTGTGTGTCACCAGCAGGCCTCAAACACACTTAACAGCTGTTCGACTTGTATACACACATAAATACACACACATACACCTCCCACTCAGCGTGACTGGCTGAGGCCCCGAAGAAGAAAACAGCTTCACTCTCACATAAAACAGCTTCTCTATGGCCTACTGTGACACTCTCTCTCTCTCTCACACACACACACACACACACACACACACACACACACACACAGTTGGATAAATTCTGTCTTCAAAGTGTTTTGATAGCCTTTAAACTGAAAGCAACAGCTCAGTGTGCCTCGGAGGTGTGTGTGTGTGTGTGTGTGTGTGTGTGTGTGTGTGTGTGAGGATAAAGTGAGGTATCTGCTCAACGTCTGACCTTGAAGAGAAGAAAACAGAAATAAAGCTTTTCTTTGTTGAAGTGGAAACTGGTTCAGCTTCACTGGGTACAGACCAGGAGACCAGAACAGACCAGTACAGAACAGACCAGAACAGACCAGTACAGAACAGAACAGACCAGTACAGAACAGAACAGACCAGTACAGAACAGAACAGAACAGAACAGAACAGAACAGTACAGAACAGAACAGACCAGAACAGAACAGAACAGAACAGAACAGAACAGAACAGAACAGACCAGTACAGAACAGAACAGAACAGACCAGTACAGAACAGAACAGAACAGAACAGAACAGAACAGAACAGTACAGAACAGTACACAACAGAACAGACCAGAACAGAACAGAACAGAACAGACCAGTACAGAACAGAACAGTACACAACAGAACAGACCAGAACAGACCAGAACAGACCAGTACAGAACAGAGCAGAACAGACCAGTACAGAACAGAACAGAACAGAACAGTACACAACAGAACAGACCAGAACAGACCAGTACAGAACAGAACAGAACAGACCAGTACAGAACAGAACAGAACAGAACAGACCAGTACAGAACAGAACAGAACAGAACAGACCAGAACAGACCAGTACAGAACAGAACAGACCAGTACAGAACAGAACAGACCAGTACAGAACAGAACAGAACAGAACAGAACAGTACAGAACAGAACAGACCAGAACAGAACAGAACAGAACAGACCAGAACAGAACAGAACAGAACAGAACAGAACAGACCAGTACAGAACAGAACAGAACAGACCAGTACAGAACAGAACAGAACAGAACAGAACAGAACAGAACAGAACAGTACAGAACAGTACACAACAGAACAGACCAGAACAGAACAGAACAGAACAGACCAGTACAGAACAGAACAGTACACAACAGAACAGACCAGAACAGACCAGAACAGACCAGTACAGAACAGAGCAGAACAGACCAGTACAGAACAGAACAGAACAGAACAGTACACAACAGAACAGACCAGAACAGACCAGTACAGAACAGAACAGAACAGACCAGTACAGAACAGAACAGAACAGAACAGACCAGTACAGAACAGAACAGAACAGACCAGACCAGAACAGAACAGAACAGAACAGAACAGAACAGACCAGTACAGAACAGAACAGTACAGAACAGAACAGAACAGAACAGAACAGAACAGACCAGTACAGAACAGAACAGAACAGAACAGAACAGAACAGACCAGTACAGAACAGAACACAACAGAACAGACCAGAACAGACCAGTACAGAACAGACCAGTACAGAGCAGTACAGAACAGACCAGTACAGAACAGACCAGACCAGAACAGAACAGACCAGTACAGACCAGAACAGAACAGAACAGAACAGAACAGAACAGACCATTACAGACCAGAACAGAACAGACCAGTACAGAACAGACCAGAACAGAACAGACCAGAACAGACCAGTACAGACCAGACCAGACCAGTACAGAACAGAACAGAACAGAACAGAACAGAACAGAACAGAACAGAACAGAACAGAACAGAACAGAACAGACCATTACAGACCAGAACAGAACAGACCAGTACAGAACAGAACAGAACAGAACAGACCAGAACAGACCAGACCAGACCAGACCAGAACAGAACAGAACAGTACAGAACAGAACAGAACAGACCAGTACAGAACAGAACAGAACAGAACAGAACAGAACAGACCAGACCAGACCAGACCAGAACAGACCAGAACAGAACAGAACAGAACAGAACAGACCAGAACAGAACAGAACAGAACAGAACAGAACAGAACAGAACAGACCAGTACAGAACAGAACAGAACAGAACAGAACAGAACAGAACAGACCAGACCAGACCAGACCAGACCAGACCAGAACAGAACAGACCAGACCAGTACAGAACAGTACAGACCAGTACAGAACAGTACAGAACAGACCAGAACAGAACAGAACAGACCATTACAGACCAGAACAGAACAGACCAGTACAGAACAGAACAGACCAGAACAGACCAGAACAGAACAGAACAGAACAGACCATTACAGACCAGAACAGAACAGAACAGAACAGAACAGACCAGAACAGAACAGAACAGAACAGAACAGACCAGTACAGAACAGACCAGAACAGAACAGAACAGAACAGAACAGACCAGTACAGAACAGACCAGAACAGAACAGAACAGACCATTACAGACCAGAACAGAACAGAACAGAACAGAACAGAACAGAACAGACCAGAACAGACCAGTACAGAACAGTACAGAACAGAACAGAACAGAACAGAACAGAACAGAACAGAACAGACCAGACCAGAACAGACCAGAACAGACCAGTACAGAACAGAACAGACCAGTACAGAACAGAACAGACCAGACCAGACCAGACCAGAACAGACCAGAACAGACCAGAACAGAACAGAACAGACCATTACAGACCAGAACAGAACAGACCAGTACAGAACAGAACAGAACAGAACAGAACAGACCAGTACAGAACAGACATGTGGACGTTAACCTGCAGGGACGACAGAAGACTGGAGGTGTTCGCGCTCGGAGCGTGCTCGGAGCGTGCTCACTTTCCAAATGTTAAATGAAAAAACACAGGGATCAAAAACAGGGAGCAACATGAGGAAAAACACACGACAATGATCTGACACAGAGGGCAAGAAACACAGAGACTAAAGAGACATGGGGTAATCAGACACAGGTGAGACTAAAGAGACATGGGGTAATCAGACACAGGTGAGACTAAAGAGACATGGGGTAATCAGACACAGGTGAGACTAAAGAGACATGGGGTAATCAGACACAGGTGAGACTAAAGAGACATGGGGTAATCAGACACAGGTGAGACTAAAGAGACATGGGGTAATCAGACACAGGTGAGACTAAAGAGACATGGGGTAATCAGACACAGGTGAGACTAAAGAGACATGGG
>NC_089214.1:417994-425494 GCF_963930695.1 Labrus bergylta | reverse complement strand
AGTTGTGTCTTTGTGGTTGACTTGTGTCTTTGTGGTTGAGTTGTGGTTGAGTTGTGTCTTTGTGGTTGAGTTTTGTCTTTGTGGTTGACTTGTGTCTCTGTGGTTGAGTTGTGTCTCTGTAGTTGAGTTGTGTCTTTGTGGTTGAGTTGTGGTTGAGTTGTGTCTTTGTGGTTGAGTTGTGGTTGAGTTGTGGTTGAGTTGTGGTTGAGTTGTGTCTTTGTGGTTGAGTTTTGTCTCTGTGGTTGAGTTGTGTCTTTTTGTGGTTAAGGTGTGTCTTTGTGGTTGAGTTATGGTTAGGTTGTGTCTTTGTGGTTGAGTTGTGGTAGAGTTGTGTCTTTGTAGTTGAGTTGTGTCTCTGTGGTTGAGTTGTGTCTCTGTGGTTGACTTGTGTCTTTGTGGTTGAGTTGTGTCTCTTTGTGGTTAAGGTGTGTCTTTGTGGTTGAGTTGTGGTAGAGTTGTGTCTTTGTAGTTGAGTTGTGTCTTTGTGGTTGAGTTGTGTCTCTGCGGTTGAGTTGTGTCTTGGTGGTTGAGTTGTGGTAGAGTTGTGTCTTTGTAGTTGAGTTGTGTCTTTGTGGTTGAGTTGTGTCTCTGCGGTTGAGTTGTGTCTTTGTGGTTGAGTTGTGTCTCTGTGGTTGAGTTGTGTCTCTGTGGTTGAGTTGTGTCTCTGTGGTTGAGTTGTGGTTGAGTTGTGTCTTTGTGGTTGAGTTGTGTCTTTGTTGTTGAGTTGTGTCTTTGTAGTTGAGTTGTGTCTTTGTGGTTAAGGTGTGTCTTTGTGGTTGAGTTGTGTCTTTGTGGTTGACTTGTGTCTTTGTGGTTGACTTGTGTCTTTGTGGTTGAGTTGTGTCTTTGTGGTTGAGTTGTGTCTCTTTGTGGTTGAGTTGTGTCTTTGTAGTTGAGTTGTGTCTTTGTGGTTAAGGTGTGTCTTTGTGGTTGAGTTGTGTCTTTGTGGTTGAGTTGTGTCTCTTTGTGGTTGACTTGTCTCTTTGTGGTTGAGTTGTGTCTTTGTGGTTAAGGTGTGTCTTTGTGGTTAAGTTGTGTCTTTGTGGTTGACTTGTGTCTTTGTGGTTGAGTTGTGTCTTTGTGGTTGAGTTGTGTCTTTGTGGTTGAGTTGTGTCTTTGTGATTGAGTTGTGTCTTTGTGGTTGAGTTGTGTCTCTTTGTGGTTGAGTTGTGTCTTTGTGGTTGAGTTGTGTCTTTGTGGTTGAGTTGTGGTTGAGTTGTGTCCCTGTGGTTGAGTTGTGTCCCTGTGGTTGAGTTGTGGTTGAGTTGTGTCTTTGTGGTTGAGTTGTGTCTTTGTGGTTGAGTTGTGTCTTTGTGGTTAAGGTGTGTCTTTGTGGTTGACTTGTGTCTTTGTGGTTGAGTTGTGTCTTTGTGGTTGAGCTGTGTCTTTGTGGTTGAGTTGTGTCTTTGTGGTTAAGGTGTGTCTTTGTGGTTGAGTTGTGTCTCTTTGTGGTTGAGTTGTGTCTTTGTGGTTGAGTTGTGGTTGAGTTGTGTCCCTGTGGTTGAGTTGTGGTTGAGTTGTGGTTGAGTTGTGTCTTTGTGGTTGAGTTGTGTCTTTGTGATTGAGTTGTGTCTCTTTGTGGTTAAGGTGTATCTCTTGGTGGTTTTCTCTTCCTGATATTTTTTAGACAGAAATGTTTTGAAGCAGTAGAATCAAACTCAGATTTAGTTATTTTATAATCAGTCTTGTTTTTCTCAGGAGAAAAAGAGTTTGTGTGTTCAGTCTGAATCAGAGAGGAAGAAACGCAGCAGGTTTTTACTGTCTGACTGAACCACAGAAGAAGAAATAGGTGACATGAGGGGGAGGAGGGCAGCCTCTCCTCGGGCGCTTTCACCGTCCTCTGTGTTAACCTCCACACACATAGACACAAACAGACACACACGCAACGCTGCTTCAGTTTAAAAGCATGTTTTTTTACATTCATTTATTTATTTCAATATGTTTTCCTTTTCCATTTTCAGGTCAGGGTTAAACTTTTGTGTGTGTCTATGTGCGTGTGTGAGTATGTGTGTGTGCGTGTGTGCGTGTGTGTGTGTGTGTGTGTGTGACCAATCGTACAAATGGATGTTTTTTTTATTAACACTCGGAATAGAAAGAGAGAAAATACATGAAGCTTTTAAAGTGGACAGAGTGTTTCTCTCTCTGTGACTTTAAAAGATGTTTTCTCCCTTTGCAACGGTAACACGGATGATGGATGATGGATGGATGATGGATGATGGATGATTGATGATGGATGATGGATGGATGATTGATGATGGATGATGGATGGATGATGGATGATGGATGGATGGATGATGGATGATTGATGATGGATGATGGATGGATGATGGATGGATGATGTATGATGGATGGATGATGGATGGATGATGGATGATGGATGATGGATGGATGATGGATGGATGATTGATGATGGATGATGGATGATTGATGATGGATGATGGATGATGGATGATTGATGATGGATGATGGATGGATGATGGATGGATGATGTATGATGGATGGATGATGGATGGATGATGGATGATGGATGGATGATGGATGGATGATTGATGATGGATGATGGATGATTGATGATGGATGATGGATGGATGATTGATGATGGATGATGGATGATGGATGATGGATGATGGATGGATGATGGATGATGGATGATGGATGGATGGATGATGGATGATGGATGATGGATGGATGATGGATGGATGATGGATGATGGATGGATGATGGATGGATGATGGATGAATGATGGATGATGGATGGATGATGGATGGATGATGTATGATGGATGGATGATGGATGGATGATGGATGGATGATGGATGATGGATGGATGATGGATGGATGATGGATGGATAATAATGGATGATGGATGATGGATGATGGATGATGGATGGATGATGGATGGATGATGAATGGATGATGGATGGATGATGGATGATGGATGGATGATTGATGATGGATGATGGATGATTGATGATGGGTGATGGATGGATGATTGATGATGGATGATGGATGATGGATGATGGATAGATGATGGATGGATGATGAATGGATGATGGATGGATGATGGATGATGGATGATTGATGATGGATGATGGATGGATGATTGATGATGGATGATGGATGATTGATGATGGGTGATGGATGGATGATTGATGATGGATGATGGATGATGGATGATTGATGATGGATGATGGATGATTGATGATGGGTGATGGATGGATGATTGATGATGGATGATGGATGATGGATGATTGATGATGGATGATGGATGATTGATGATGGGTGATGGATGGATGATTGATGATGGATGATGGATGATTGATGATGGGTGATGGATGGATGATTGATGATTGATGATGGATGATGGATGGATGATGGATGATGGATGATGGATGGATGATGGATGATGGATGATGGATGATGGATGATTGATGATGGATGATGGATGGATGATGGATGATGGATGATTGATGATGGATTGATGATGGATGATGGATGATGGATGATGGATGATTGATGATGGATGATTGATGATGGATGATGGATGATGGATGGATGATTGATGATGGATGATGGATGATGGATGATGGATGATGGATGGATGATGGATGATGGATGATGGATGATTGATGATGGATGATTGATGATGGATGATGGATGGATGAGGGATGATGGATGATTGATGATGGATTGATGGATGATGGATGATGGATGATGGATGATTGATGATGGATTGATGGATGATGGATTGATGGATGATGGATGATTGATGATGGATGATGGATGGATGATGGATGATTGATGATGGATGATGGATGGATGATTGATGATGGATGATGGATGATTGATGATGGATGATGGATGGATGATTGATGATGGATGATGGATGATTGATGATGGATGATGGATGGATGATTGATGATGGATGATGGATGATTGATGATGGATGATGGATGGATGATGGATGATGGATGATGGATGATGGATGATGGATGATGGATGGATGATGGATGATGGATGGATGATGGATGATGGATGATGGATGGATGATGGATGATGGATGATGGATGGATGATGGATGGATGATGGATGATGGATGATGGATGGATGATGGATGGATGATGGATGGATGATGGATGATGGATGATGGATGATGGATGGATGATGGATGGATAATAATGGATGATGGATGATGGATGATGGATGGATGATGGATAGATGATGGATGGATGATGAATGGATGATGGATGGATGATGGATGATGGATGATGGATGATGGATGATGGATGATGGACGATGGAGGATGGATGATGGATGGATGATGGATGGATGATGGATGATGGATGATGGATGATGGAGGATGGATGATGGATGGATGATGGATGATGGAGGATGGAGGATGGATGATGGATGGATGATGGATGGATGATGGATGATGTATGATGGATGGATGATGGATGGATGATGGATGATGGATGATTGATGATGGATGATGGATGATGGATGATGGATGATGGATGATGGATGGATGATGGATGATGGATGATGGATGATGGATGATGGATGGATGATGGATGATGGATGATGGATGATGGATGGATGATGGATGGATGATGTATGATGGATGGATGATGGATGGATGATGGATGATGGATGGATGATGGATGGATGATTGATGATGGATGATTGATGATGGATGATGGATGATGGATGATTGATGATGGATGATGGATGGATGATGGATGGATGATGTATGATGGATGGATGATGGATGGATGATGGATGATGGATGGATGATGGATGGATGATTGATGATGGATGATGGATGATTGATGATGGATGATGGATGGATGATTGATGATGGATGATGGATGATTAATGATGGATGGATGATGGATGATGGATGATGGATGGATGGATGATGGATGATGGATGATGGATGGATGATGGATGGATGATGGATGATGGATGGATGATGGATGGATGATGGATGAATGATGGATGATGGATGGATGATGGATGGATGATGTATGATGGATGGATGATGGATGGATGATGGATGATGGATGGATGATGGATGGATGATGGATGGATAATAATGGATGATGGATGATGGATGATGGATGATGGATGATGGATGGATGATGAATGGATGATGGATGATGAATGGATGATGGATGATTGATGATGGATGATGGATGGATGATTGATGATGGATGATGGATGATTGATGATGGGTGATGGATGGATGATTGATGATGGATGATGGATGATGGATGATTGATGATGGATGATGGATGATTGATGATGGGTGATGGATGGATGATTGATGATGGATGATGGATGATTGATGATGGGTGATGGATGGATGATTGATGATTGATGATGGATGATGGATGATGGATGGATGATGGATGATGGATGATGGATGATTGATGATGGATGATTGATGATGGATGATGGATGGATGAGGGATGATGGATGATTGATGATGGATTGATGGATGATGGATGATGGATGATGGATGATTGATGATGGATGATGGATGGATGATGGATGATTGATGATGGATGATGGATGATGGATGATTGATGATGGATGATGGATGGATGATTGATGATGGATGATGGATGATGGATGATTGATGATGGATGATGGATGGATGATGGATGATGGATGATGGATGATGGATGATGGATGGATGATGGATGATGGATGGATGATGGATGATGGATGATGGATGATGGATGATGGATGGATGATGGATGATGGATGGATGATGGATGGATGATGGATGGATGATGGATGATGGATGGATGATGGATGATGGATGGATGATGGATGGATGATGGATGATGGATGATGGATGATGGATGGATGATGGATGGATAATAATGGATGATGGATGATGGATGGATGATGGATAGATGATGGATGGATGATGAATGGATGATGGATGGATGATGGATGATGGATGATGGATGATGGACGATGGATGATGGACGATGGAGGATGGATGATGGATGGATGATGGATGGATGATGGATGATGGATGATGGATGATGGATGGATGATGGATGATGGATGATGGAGGATGGATGATGGATGGATGGATGATGGATGATGTATGATGGATGGATGATGGATGGATGATGGATGGATGATGGATGATGGATGATTGATGATGGATGATGGATGATGGATGATGGATGGATGATGGATGGATGATGGATGATGGATGATTGATGATGGATGATGGATGGATGATGTATGATGGATGGATGATGGATGGATGATGGATGGATGATGGATGATGGATGATGGATGATTGATGATGGATGATGGATGGATGATGTATGATGGATGGATGATGGATGGATGATGGATGGATGATGGATGATGGATGATGGATGATGGATGATGGATGGATGATGGATGATGGATGGATGATGGATGGATGATGGATGATGGATGATGGATGATTGATGATGGATGATGGATGGATGATGTATGATGGATGATGGATTGATGGATGATGGATGATGGATGGATGATGGATGGATGATGGATGATGGATGATTGATGATGGATGATGGATGGATGATGTATGATGGATGGATGATGGATGGATGATGGATGGATGATGGATGATGGATGATGGATGATTGATGATGGATGATGGATGGATGATGTATGATGGATGGATGATGGATGGATGATGGATGGATGATGGATGATGGATGATGGATGATGGATGATGGATGGATGATGGATGATGGATGGATGATGGATGGATGATGGATGATGGATGATGGATGATTGATGATGGATGATGGATGGATGATGTATGATGTATGATGGATGATGGATGGATGATGGATGATGGATGATGGATGGATGATTGATGATGGATGATGGATGATGGATGATGGATGGATGATGGATGATGGATGATGGATGATGGATGGATGATGGAGGATGGATGATGGATGGATGATGGATGATGGATGGATGATGGATGATGGATGATGGATGGATGATGGATGGATGATGGATGATGGATGATGGATGATGGATGGATGATGGATGGATGATGGATGATGGATGGATGATGGATGATGGATGGATGATGGATGGATGATGGATGATGGATGATGGATGGATGATGGATGGATGATGGATGATGGATGATGGATGGATGATGGATGATGGATGATGGATGATGGATGATTGATGATGGATGATGGATGATGGATGATTGATGATGGATGATGGATGATTGATGATGTATGATGGATGATGGATGATTGATGATGGATGATGGATGATGGATGGATGATGGATGGATGATGGATGATGGATGATGGATGATGGATGATGGATGATGGATGATGGATGATGGATGATTGATGATGGATGATGGATGATTGATGATGTATGATGGATGATGGATGATTGATGATGGATGATGGATGATGGATGGATGATGGATGGATGATGG
>NC_089214.1:387994-415494 GCF_963930695.1 Labrus bergylta | reverse complement strand
TCTCTGTCTCTGTCTCTGTCTGTCTCTCTGTCTCTCTGTCTCTCTGTCTCTGTCTCTGTCTGTCTCTATCTCTGTCTCGGTCTCTGTCTCTCTGTCTCTCTGTCTCTCTGTCTCTGTCTGTCTCTCTGTCTCTCTGTCTCTCTGTCTCTGTCTCTGTCTGTCTCTATCTCTGTCTCGGTCTCTGTCTCTCTCTCTCTCTCTTCCTGTCTGCTGCCGATGTGTCCTGACGACAGATCCATTCGTACCGACAGCCATTCTTGGTGAGACACTTTTCTTTTCTTCCTCTGTAGGACAGACAAACTACCTGCACAGGTAGACAGACAGGAAGTGAACACACACACAGAGACACACAGGTGAGACAGAGACAGGTGAGACAGAGCAGACAGACAGGAGAGACAGGTGACAGATGAGGGACAGAAAGAGAGAGTGATCTTCCATCCATCCCTGCTTGCTTCTCGTTCTGCTGCTTTTTTTTTTCTAAATATTTTTGAATAATTCTTTTGATATTTTTTAAAACCGTCTTTATTTATTTATTATTATTTATTTATTATTATTTATTTATTATTATTTATTTATTATTATTTATTTATCCCGTTTTTTTTCTTTTTATTAATTTTTTGTGAACGAAGTTTTCCATTATTTAAATTTCTTTAATTTAAAAGATATATTTTTCTATTTTTATTTTGGAAATATTTGCGTCTTTGTTGTTTACGTTTAGTCCTGTTTTTGTTTATTTTTGTTTGTTTTGAGACGACGGTGGGCTTCACTCCATCCCCGCATCCACAACATTCCTGCGTGTCGTGTTGACGTCACGTCTGTCTGCATGGACACACACGCCCTCGTGGACGGGGGGGAGGAAACACCCAACACGTTATTATGAATAAACAACCGAGTCAGTGAGAGGTCGTTTACGCAGGAAATACAAATAACAACTCTGCTATGCTAAGCTAGCTCGCTGTTGATTTTTTTATCAACACAAACAAACAGAATAAAAAACAAAAGCTTCTGATTTACAGCACGTTTAAATATTTAAAATGAGATATTTATGTTTAACATGTTTATGAGCACTATGCTAACGTGACGTCACAGAGTGATGACCACCCAACATTAGAATTAAGATATTATTTTAATAAAGATAATCATCTCTGAACACATTTCAAAATAAAAGACTTAACAAACAAATACATGTTTATTTTCTGTGTGATCTGTTTTTCAGTAAGCTAAGCTAACGGATGCTAACTTGTTTGTTTGTTAACATTTTACAGTTGTGCTCAGGTAAAAAAAAATGGCAGACTTTTTAATGTTATTGATTAACTTTATTAAAGGGGACGTTAAATGTTTCTTATTAACATTCAACTGAAAACAGTCTCTTTCCTGAAGCCAAACACGTTTAAACTTAACATCAGACACACGTTATTCATCTGAACTCTATTAAACAATAGAAGTGATCTTTTATTAAATATCTCTAAATCTTTCTATAACAAACTGTTGCCAAAATAAATAATAATGTCTCTCAATATGTGCTACTTTACAAAAACTTAATGTTGCCAGCTGAGGCTAAATGTTGAAGCTAACTGCTTGCTCAATCTCCTACTCGGCTAGCTTAGTGTCCGCTTGAATAAGGGGCAATGCTAAACTATTGTTTAAACTCCTGTTTCCCCTCTCACCTCCTGCTTGCTAAACTGTCCTCAGGGTAGGTTGCTAGCACTAAACTCAGGGTATAGTTAGCCAGGTTAGCATAGTAGCTTGTGAAAGCTGTGACAAGTTCAAATAAGACTAGCTCTCAGCAGTAGGAGCTACTTCCTGTTTGAGTCATGCTCCCTGTGTGTTAGCAGTAGACCAGCTAAAGTCCAGGCTAAAGCTAAAGCTAAAGTTGTTGCTTATACCCTGTCTCCTCTTTCTTCTTCTCTCTTCTTTCTCTCTCTCTGTAAAGTGCCCATTAATGGTAAGTGGTTAAATTTGGGGCTTAGGGGAGGGGCCTCATGTTGGGGGGGTGTCTGTCACCACTGCGCATGGAGCCACCCATCACATGCAGTGATGTCATCAGTTAACATGGACATGCCTCATTTTTACACCTTTGTGAAACTGTGACATCACAATCCCTGACTCCTCCCACCATAGACCTCGAACCAATCAGATTTCAGCTCTGCCGTCTCTGATTGGTTGCCGTTTTGTTGTCGTGGCTGTCTCACCCGTCCTCCTCCGTTCAATCACAAACCTCCACCTCCATCACACTTGCCATTTTTGGTTCAGCTCTTTTGGATAAAAAGTTTCTGATTGGTCAGTCAGCCCCAGGCTAGCCAATAAGAGCAGAGATAGAGAGCGTAGTCAAAGATGTGTTGCTGAGTCTTTGTTGAAATGTTGCATCAGAGTCCACAGGTCCTTATAAACCAGGTTCTTATAAACCAGGTCCTTATAAACCAGGTTCTTATAAACCAGGTTCTTATAAACCAGGTTCTTATAAACCAGGTCCTTATAAACCAGGTTCTTATAAACCAGGTTCTTATAAACCAGGTCCATGTGAACCAGGTCCTTATAAACCAGGTCCTTATAAACCAGGTCCATATAAACCAGGTCCATGTGAACCAGGTCCTTATAAACCAGGTTCTTATAAACCAGGTTCTTATAAACCAGGTCCATATAAACCAGGTTCTTATAAACCAGGTTCTTATAAACCAGGTCCATGTGAACCAGGTCCTTATAAACCAGGTCCTTATAAACCAGGTCCATATAAACCAGGTCCATGTGAACCAGGTCCTTATAAACCAGGTCCATATAAACCACGTTCTTATAAACCAGGTCCTTATAAACCAGGTTCTTATAAATCAGGTTCTTATAAACCAGGTCCATATAAACCAGGTTCTTATAAACCAGGTCCATATAAACCACGTTCTTATAAACCAGGTCCTTATAAACCAGGTTCTTATAAATCAGGTTCTTATAAACCAGGTCCATATAAACCAGGTTCTTATAAACCAGGTCCTTATGAACCAGGTTCTTATAAATCAGGTTCTTATAAACCAGGTCCATATAAACCAGGTTCTTATAAACCAGGTTCTTATAAACCAGGTCCTTATAAACCAGGTTCTTATAAATCAGGTTCTTATAAACCAGGTCCATATAAACCAGGTTCTTATAAACCAGGTTCTTATAAACCAGGTTCTTATAAACCAGGTTCTTATAAACCAGGTTCTTATAAACCAGGTCCATATAAACCAGGTTCTTATAAACCAGGTTCTTATAAACCAGGTCCATGTGAACCAGGTCCTTATAAACCAGGTCCTTATAAACCAGGTCCATATAAACCAGGTCCATGTGAACCAGGTCCTTATAAACCAGGTCCATATAAACCACGTTCTTATAAACCAGGTCCTTATAAACCAGGTTCTTATAAATCAGGTTCTTATAAACCAGGTCCATATAAACCAGGTTCTTATAAACCAGGTCCATATGAATCAGGTTCTTATAAACCAGGTCCATATAAACCAGGTTCTTATAAACCAGGTCCTTATGAACCAGGTTCTTATAAATCAGGTTCTTATAAACCAGGTCCATATAAACCAGGTTCTTATAAACCAGGTTCTTATAAACCAGGTCCTTATAAACCAGGTTCTTATAAATCAGGTTCTTATAAACCAGGTCCATATAAACCAGGTTCTTATAAACCAGGTCCTTATGAACCAGGTTCTTATAAATCAGGTTCTTATAAACCAGGTCCATATAAACCAGGTTCTTATAAACCAGGTTCTTATAAACCAGGTCCTTATAAACCAGGTTCTTATAAACCAGGTTCTTATAAACCAGGTTCTTATAAACCAGGTCCATATAAACCAGGTTCTTATAAACCAGGTTCTTATAAACCAGGTTTATATAAACCAGGTTCTTATAAACCAGGTTCTTATAAACCAGGTCCATATAAACCAGGTCCTTATAAACCAGGTCCTCATAAACCAGGTTCTTATAAACCAGGTTCTTATAAACCAGGTTCTTATAAACCAGATTCTTATAAACCAGGTCCATATAAACCACGTTCTTATAAACCAGGTCCTTATAAACCAGGTTCTTATAAATCAGGTTCTTATAAACCAGGTCCATATAAACCAGGTTCTTATAAACCAGGTCCTTATGAACCAGGTTCTTATAAATCAGGTTCTTATAAACCAGGTCCATATAAACCAGGTTCTTATAAACCAGGTTCTTATAAACCAGGTCCTTATAAACCAGGTTCTTATAAACCAGGTTCTTATAAACCAGGTTCTTATAAACCAGGTCCATATAAACCAGGTTCTTATAAACCAGGTTCTTATAAACCAGGTCCATATAAACCAGGTCCTTATAAACCAGGTCCTCATAAACCAGGTTCTTATAAACCAGGTTCTTATAAACCAGGTTCTTATAAACCAGATTCTTATAAACCAGGTCCATATAAACCAGGTCCTTATAAACCAGATTCTTATAAACCAGGTCCATATAAACCAGGTCCTTATAAACCAGATTCTTATAAACCAGGTTCTTATAAACCAGATTCTTATAAACCAGGTCCATATAAACCAGGTTCTTATAAACCAGATTCTTATAAACCAGGTTCTTATAAACCAGGTTCTTATAAACCAGATTCTTATAAACCAGGTCCTTATAAACCAGGTTCTTATAAACCAGATTCTTATAAACCAGGTCCATATAAACCAGGTTCTTATAAACCAGATTCTTATAAACCAGGTTCTTATAAACCAGGTTCTTATAAACCAGGTTCTTATAAACCAGATTCTTATAAACCAGGTCCATATAAACCAGGTTCTTATAAACCAGATTCTTATAAACCAGGTTCTTATAAACCAGGTTCTTATAAACCAGGTCCTTATAAACCAGGTTCTTATAAACCAGGTCCTTATAAACCAGGTCCATATAAACCAGGTTCTTATAAACCAGGTTCTTATAAACCAGGTTCTTATAAACCAGGTCCATATAAACCAGGTTCTTATAAACCAGGTTCTTATAAACCAGGTTCTTATACACCAGGTCCATATAAACCAGGTTCTTATAAACCAGGTTCTTATAAACCAGGTCCATATAAACCAGGTTCTTATAAACCAGGTTCTTATAAACCAGGTCCATATAAACCAGGTTCTTATAAACCAGGTCCATATAAACCAGGTCCTTATAAACCAGGTTCTTATAAACCAGGTCCATATAAACCAGGTTCTTATAAAACAAGGTTCTTATAAACCAGGTCCTTATAAACCAGGTTCTTATAAACCAGGTTCTTATAAACCAGGTTCTTATAAACCAGGTCCATATAAACCAGGTTCTTATAAACCAGGTTCTTATAAACCAGGTTCTTATAAACCAGGTTCTTATAAACCAGGTCCATATAAACCAGGTCCTTATAAACCAGGTCCTCATAAACCAGGTTCTTATAAACCAGGTTCTTATAAACCAGGTTCTTATAAACCAGGTTCTTATAAACCAGGTCCATATAAACCAGGTCCTTATAAACCAGATTCTTATAAACCAGGTCCATATAAACCAGGTTCTTATAAACCAGATTCTTATAAACCAGGTCCATATAAACCAGGTTCTTATAAACCAGATTCTTATAAACCAGGTTCTTATAAACCAGGTTCTTATAAACCAGATTCTTATAAACCAGGTCCTTATAAACCAGGTTCTTATAAACCAGATTCTTATAAACCAGGTCCATATAAACCAGGTTCTTATAAACCAGATTCTTATAAACCAGGTTCTTATAAACCAGGTTCTTATAAACCAGGTTCTTATAAACCAGATTCTTATAAACCAGGTCCATATAAACCAGGTTCTTATAAACCAGATTCTTATAAACCAGGTCCTTATAAACCAGGTTCTTATAAACCAGATTCTTATAAACCAGGTCCATATAAACCAGGTTCTTATAAACCAGATTCTTATAAACCAGGTTCTTATAAACCAGGTTCTTATAAACCAGGTTCTTATAAACCAGATTCTTATAAACCAGGTCCATATAAACCAGGTTCTTATAAACCAGATTCTTATAAACCAGGTTCTTATAAACCAGGTTCTTATAAACCAGGTCCTTATAAACCAGGTTCTTATAAACCAGGTCCTTATAAACCAGGTCCATATAAACCAGGTTCTTATAAACCAGGTTCTTATAAACCAGGTCCATATAAACCAGGTTCTTATAAACCAGGTTCTTATAAACCAGGTCCATATAAACCAGGTTCTTATAAACCAGGTTCTTATAAACCAGGTTCTTATAAACCAGGTCCTTATAAACCAGGTCCATATAAACCAGGTCCATATAAACCAGGTTCTTATAAACCAGGTTCTTATAAACCAGGTCCATATAAACCAGGTCCATATAAACCAGGTTCTTATAAACCAGGTTCTTATAAACCAGGTCCATATAAACCAGGTTCTTATAAACCAGGTTCTTATAAACCAGGTCCTTATAAACCAGGTCCATATAAACCAGGTTCTTATAAACCAGGTTCTTATAAACCAGGTCCATATAAACCAGGTTCTTATAAACCAGGTTCTTATAAACCAGGTCCATATAAACCAGGTCCTTATAAACCAGGTTCTTATAAACCAGGTTCTTATAAACCAGGTTCTTATAAACCAGGTTCTTATAAACCAGGTCCATATAAACCAGGTTCTTATAAACCAGGTCCTTATAAACCAGGTTCTTATAAACCAGGTCCTTATAAACCAGGTCCATATAAACCAGGTTCTTATAAACCAGGTTCTTATAAACCAGGTTCTTATAAACCAGGTCCATATAAACCAGGTTCTTATAAACCAGGTTCTTATGAACCAGGTTCTTATAAACCAGGTCCTTATAAACCAGGTTCTTATAAACCAGGTTCTTATAAACCAGGTCCATATAAACCAGGTCCATATAAACCAGGTCCTTATAAACCAGGTCCATATAAACCAGGTTCTTATAAACCAGGTTCTTATAAACCAGGTCCATATAAACCAGGTTCATATAAACCAGGTTCTTATAAACCAGGTTCTTATAAACCAGGTTCTTATAAACCAGGTCCATATAAACCAGGTCCTTATAAACCAGGTCCTCATAAACCAGGTTCTTATAAACCAGGTTCTTATAAACCAGGTTCTTATAAACCAGATTCTTATAAACCAGGTCCATATAAACCAGGTCCATATAAACCAGGTCCATATAAACCAATTCCATGTGAACCAGGTTCTTATAAACCAGGTCCTTATAAACCAGGTCCATATAAACCAGGTTCTTATAAACCAGGTTCTTATAAACCAGGTCCTTATAAACCAGGTCCATATAAACCAGGTCCATATAAACCAGGTTCTTATAAACCAGGTTCTTATAAACCAGGTCCATATAAACCAGGTCCTTATAAACCAGGTTCTTATAAACCAGGTTCTTATAAACCAGGTCCATATAAACCAGGTTCTTATAAACCAGGTTCTTATAAACCAGGTTCTTATAAACCAGGTCCTTATAAACCAGGTTCTTATAAACCAGGTTCTTATAAACCAGGTCCATATAAACCAGGTCCATATAAACCAGGTTCTTATAAACCAGGTCCATATAAACCAGGTTCTTATAAACCAGGTCCATATAAACCAGGTCCTTATAAACCAGGTCCATATAAACCAGGTCCTTATAAACCAGGTCCATATAAACCAGGTCCATATAAACCAGGTTCTTATAAACCAGGTTCTTATAAACCAGGTCCATATAAACCAGGTCCTTATAAACCAGGTTCTTATAAACCAGGTTCTTATAAACCAGGTCCATATAAACCAGGTTCTTATAAACCAGGTTCTTATAAACCAGGTTCTTATAAACCAGGTCCTTATAAACCAGGTTCTTATAAACCAGGTTCTTATAAACCAGGTCCATATAAACCAGGTCCATATAAACCAGGTTCTTATAAACCAGGTTCTTATAAACCAGGTCCATATAAACCAGGTTCTTATAAACCAGGTCCATATAAACCAGGTCCTTATAAACCAGGTCCATATAAACCAGGTTCTTATAAACCAGGTTCTTATAAACCAGGTCCATATAAACCAGGTCCTTATAAACCAGGTTCTTATAAACCAGGTTCTTATAAACCAGGTCCATATAAACCAGGTTCTTATAAACCAGGTTCTTATAAACCAGGTTCTTATAAACCAGGTCCTTATAAACCAGGTTCTTATAAACCAGGTTCTTATAAACCAGGTCCATATAAACCAGGTCCATATAAACCAGGTTCTTATAAACCAGGTCCATATAAACCAGGTTCTTATAAACCAGGTCCATATAAACCAGGTCCTTATAAACCAGGTCCATATAAACCAGGTCCTTATAAACCAGGTCCATATAAACCAGGTCCATATAAACCAGGTTCTTATAAACCAGGTTCTTATAAACCAGGTCCATATAAACCAGGTCCTTATAAACCAGGTTCTTATAAACCAGGTTCTTATAAACCAGGTCCATATAAACCAGGTTCTTATAAACCAGGTTCTTATAAACCAGGTTCTTATAAACCAGGTCCTTATAAACCAGGTTCTTATAAACCAGGTTCTTATAAACCAGGTCCATATAAACCAGGTCCATATAAACCAGGTTCTTATAAACCAGGTTCTTATAAACCAGGTCCATATAAACCAGGTTCTTATAAACCAGGTCCATATAAACCAGGTCCTTATAAACCAGGTCCATATAAACCAGGTTCTTATAAACCAGGTTCTTATAAACCAGGTCCATATAAACCAGGTCCATATAAACCAATTCCATGTGAACCAGGTTCTTATAAACCAATTCCATATAAACCAGGTTCTTATAAACCAGGTTCTTATAAACCAGGTCCATATAAACCAATTCCATGTGAACCAGGTTCTTATAAACCAGGTCCTTATAAACCAGGTCCATATAAACCAGGTTCTTATAAACCAGGTTCTTATAAACCAGGTCCATATAAACCAATTCCATGTGAACCAGGTTCTTATAAACCAGGTCCTTATAAACCAGGTCCATATAAACCAGGTCCTTATAAACCAGGTTCTTATAAACCAGGTCCATATAAACCAGGTCCTTATAAACCAGGTTCTTATAAACCAGGTCCATATAAACCAGGTCCATATAAACCAGGTTCTTATAAACCAGGTCCATATAAACCAGGTCCTTATAAACCAGGTCCATATAAACCAGGTTCTTATAAACCAGGTCCATATAAACCAGGTTCTTATAAACCAGGTTCTTATAAACCAGGTCCTTATAAACCAGGTCCATATAAACCAGGTCCATATAAACCAGGTTCTTATAAACCAGGTTCTTATAAACCAGGTCCATATAAACCAGGTCCATATAAACCAGGTTCTTATAAACCAGGTTCTTATAAACCAGGTCCTTTTAAACCAGGTCCATATAAACCAGGTTCTTATAAACCAGGTTCTTATAAACCAGGTCCTTATAAACCAGGTCCATGTGAACCAGGTCCTTATAAACCAGGTTCTTATAAACCAGGTCCTTATAAACCAGGTCCATGTGAACCAGGTCCTTATAAACCAGGTTCTTATAAACCAGGTTCTTATAAACCAGGTCCTTATAAACCAGGTCCATATAAACCAGGTTCTTATAAACCAGGTTCTTATAAACCAGGTCCATATAAACCAGGTCCATATAAACCAGGTCCATATAAACCAATTCCATGTGAACCAGGTTCTTATAAACCAGGTCCTTTTAAACCAGGTCCATATAAACCAGGTTCTTATAAACCAGGTCCATATAAACCAGGTCCATATAAACCAGGTCCATATAAACCAGGTCCTTATAAACCAGGTTCTTATAAACCAGGTCCTTATAAACCAGGTTCTTATAAACCAGGTTCTTATAAACCAGGTCCATATAAACCAGGTCCATATAAACCAGGTCCTTATAAACCAGGTCCATATAAACCAGGTTCTTATAAACCAGGTTCTTATAAACCAGGTCCATATAAACCAGGTCCATATAAACCAGGTCCATATAAACCAATTCCATGTGAACCAGGTTCTTATAAACCAGGTCCATATAAACCAGGTCCATATAAACCAGGTTCTTATAAACCAGGTCCATATAAACCAGATCCTTATAAACCAGGTCCATATAAACCAGGTTCTTATAAACCAGGTTCTTATAAACCAGGTCCATATAAACCAGGTCCATATAAACCAATTCCATGTGAACCAGGTTCTTATAAACCAGGTCCTTATAAACCAGGTCCATATAAACCAGGTTCTTATAAACCAGGTTCTTATAAACCAGGTCCTTATAAACCAGGTCCATATAAACCAGGTCCATATAAACCAGGTTCTTATAAACCAGGTTCTTATAAACCAGGTCCATATAAACCAGGTCCATATAAACCAGGTCCATATAAACCAGGTTCATATAAACCAGGTTCATATAAACCAGGTTCTTATAAACCAGGTTCTTATAAACCAGGTCCTTTTAAACCAGGTCCATATAAACCAGGTTCTTATAAACCAGGTTCTTATAAACCAGGTCCATATAAACCAGGTCCATATAAACCAGGTCCTTATAAACCAGGTCCATGTGAACCAGGTCCTTATAAACCAGGTTCTTATAAACCAGGTCCTTATAAACCAGGTCCATATAAACCAGGTTCTTATAAACCAGGTTCTTATAAACCAGGTCCTTATAAACCAGGTCCTTATAAACCAGGTCCATATAAACCAGGTCCATATAAACCAGGTCCATATAAACCAGGTTCTTATAAACCAGGTCCATATAAACCAATTCCATGTGAACCAGGTTCTTATAAACCAGGTCCATATAAACCAGGTCCATATAAACCAGGTTCTTATAAACCAGGTCCTTTTAAACCAGGTCCATATAAACCAGGTTCTTATAAACCAGGTTCTTATAAACCAGGTCCTTCTAAACCAGGTCCATGTGAACCAGGTCCTTATAAACCAGGTTCTTATAAACCAGGTTCTTATAAACCAGGTCCATATAAACGAGGTCCATATAAACCAGGTTCTTATAAACCAGGTCCATATAAACCAGGTCCTTTTAAACCAGGTCCATATAAACCAGGTTCCTATAAACCAGGTTCTTATAAACCAGGTTCTTATAAACCAGGTTCTTATAAACCAGGTCCATGTGAACCAGGTCCTTATAAACCAGGTTCTTATAAACCAGGTTCTTATAAACCAGGTTCATATAAACCAGGTCCATGTGAACCAGGTCCTTATAAACCAGGTTCATATAAACCAGGTCCATGTGAACCAGGTCCTTATAAACCAGGTTCTTATAAACCAGGTTCTTATAAACCAGGTCCTTATAAACCAGGTCCTTATAAACCAGGTTCATATAAACCAGGTTCTTATAAACCAGGTTCTTATAAACCAGGTCCTTATAAACCAGGTTCTTATAAACCAGGTTCATATAAACCAGGTCCATATAAACCAGGTCCTTATAAACCAGATTCTTATAAACCAGGTTCTTATAAACCAGGTTCTTATAAACCAGGTCCTTATAAACCAGGTTCTTATAAACCAGGTTCTTATAAACCAGGTTCATATAAACCAGGTCCATGTGAACCAGGTCCTTATAAACCAGGTTCTTATAAACCAGGTTCATATAAACCAGGTCCATATAAACCAGGTTCTTATAAACCAGGTTCTTATAAACCAGGTTCTTATAAACCAGGTCCTTATAAACCAGGTTCTTATAAACCAGGTTCTTATAAACCAGGTTCTTATAAACCAGGTCCTTATAAACCAGGTTCTTATAAACCAGGTTCATATAAACCAGGTTCTTATAAACCAGGTCCTTATAAACCAGGTTCTTATAAACCAGGTTCATATAAACCAGGTTCTTATAAACCAGGTCCTTATAAACCAGGTTCTTATAAACCAGGTCCTTATAAACCAGATTCTTATAAACCAGGTTCTTATAAACCAGGTCCATATAAACCAGGTTCTTATAAACCAGGTCCTTATAAACCAGGTCCTTATAAACCAGGTCCTTATAAACCAGGTCCTTATAAACCAGGTTCTTATAAACCAGGTTCATATAAACCAGGTCCTTATAAACCAGGTTCTTATAAACCAGGTTCATATAAACCAGGTCCTTATAAACCAGGTCCTTATAAACCAGGTTCTTATAAACCAGGTTCATATAAACCAGGTTCTTATAAACCAGGTCCTTATAAACCAGGTCCTTATAAACCAGGTCCTTATAAACCAGGTTCTTATAAACCAGGTCCTTATAAACCAGGTCCTTATAAACCAGGTTCTTATAAACCAGGTCCTTATAAACCAGGTTCTTATAAACCAGGTCCTTATAAACCAGGTCCTTATAAACCAGGTCCTTATAAACCAGGTTCTTATAAACCAGGTTCATATAAACCAGGTTCTTATAAACCAGGTCCTTATAAACCAGGTCCTTATAAACCAGGTTCTTATAAACCAGGTTCATATAAACCAGGTTCTTATAAACCAGGTCCTTATAAACCAGGTTCATATAAACCAGGTTCTTATAAACCAGGTCCTTATAAACCAGGTTCTTATAAACCAGGTTCTTATAAACCAGGTTCATATAAACCAGGTTCTTATAAACCAGGTTCTTATAAACCAGGTTCTTATAAACCAGGTCCTTATAAACCAGGTTCTTATAAACCAGGTCCATATAAACCAGGTCCATATAAACCAGGTTCTTATAAACCAGGTTCTTATAAACCAGGTTCTTATAAACCAGGTTCATATAAACCAGGTCCATATAAACCAGGTTCTTATAAACCAGGTTCTTATAAACCAGGTTCATATAAACCAGGTCCATATAAACCAGGTTCTTATAAACCAGGTTCATATAAACCAGGTTCATATAAACCAGGTCCATATAAACCAGGTTCATATAAACCAGGTTCTTATAAACCAGGTTCTTATAAACCAGGTTCATATAAACCAGGTCCATATAAACCAGGTTCTTATAAACCAGGTTCTTATAAACCAGATTCTTATAAACCAGATTCTTATAAACCAGATTCTTATAAACCAGGTTCTTATAAACCAGATTCTTATAAACCAGATTCTTATAAACCAGGTTCTTATAAACCAGGTCCATATAAACCAGGTTCTTATTAACCAGATTCTTATAAACCAGGTTCTTATAAACCAGGTAAACCTGCGTTCCTCAGAGGTTTGTTTTCATCCAGGACTTTCCACACTGCAGCTCCAAGAAGCTGGACCAGAACTTTGCTGTGCTGGGTCTAGACCAGGACTGACAGTGTCTCAATTACACCAAAACGCTGGCAATGTTTTAGTATACATTCCAAATATTTTTGTTTAACTCAGACCGTGTCGGTCTTGAGTCTGGATCTGCACATGGTTCATGTTTCATTAAAAAAAAACTGACTATTAATCTGGATCATCAGTAACTGCATCAGTGTGAAACGAAACGAGGACCAATCACCATCCTCTCTCCAGTCATGTGATCTGATGTCATGTGACATGTGTGCCATTCATCTGTGATTGTTCTAACGTGGTTTATGTGGACTCAGACCAGGATCAGGACCTTATAGTCAATAATAGAACAAATGACGTCTGGGAGGACGCTGTTCACCTTTATTTAGCTCGTCGTGGTTGATGTGTCCATGCTTAATCCACATTTCTTAAAAAGTCGTATAAAAACAGAATGTGATGGTTTGTAAATCCTTCAAAGTAGATATTTACTTTAAACTAAGACAAAGACGACATCACATTCTGAAACAGACATTTTTTTGGTTTATTGAAAATGAACATTTTCAATTTGATTCCAGCAACATGTTTAAAAACCACCGGATGGAACATGTGACAGTTAGATAAACTGTCATCACTTCTGACTGTCCTTACAACATGTTCATAAATCAGCTGTTTTGGTTTTTCTTTGTAAACAATTAAAATAACGTTAACTCTTCAGAGCTGCTTTATAACACAGGAAGAACAATGTAAGCTAGTTTAACTGTTTGTTAGCTAGTTGTGCTAGGTGTGCTAGTGAGCTGTTTGTTAGCTAGTTGTGCTAGGTGTGCTAGTGAGCTGTTTGTTAGCTAGTTGTGCTAGGTGTGCTAGGTGAGCTGTTTGTTAGCTAGTTGTGCTAGGTGTGCTAGTTGAGCTGTTTGTTAGCTAGTTTTGCTAGATGAGCTGTTTGTTAGCTAGTTGTGCTAGCTATGCTAGTTGAGCTGTTTGTTAGCTAGTTGTGCTCGGTGAGCTGTTTGTTAGCTAAATGTGCTAGCTATGCTAGTTGAGCTGTTTGTTAGCTAGTTGTGCTAGGTGTGCTAGGTGAGCTGTTTGTTAGCTAGTTGTGCTAGGTGTGCTAGTGAGCTGTTTGTTAGCTAGTTGTGCTAGGTGTGCTAGGTGAGCTGTTTGTTAGCTAGTTGTGCTAGGTGTGCTAGTTGAGCTGTTTGTTAGCTAGTTTTGCTAGATGAGCTGTTTGTTAGCTAGTTGTGCTAGCTATGCTAGTTGAGCTGTTTGTTAGCTAGTTGTGCTCGGTGAGCTGTTTGTTAGCTAGTTGTGCTAGCTATGCTAGTTGATCTGATCGTTAGCTAGTTGTGCTAGGTGAGCTGTTTGTTAGCTAGTTGTGCTAGCTATGCTAGTTGATCTGATCGTTAGCTAGTTTTGCTAGGTGTGCTGTTTGTTAGCTAAATGTGCTAGCTATGCTAGTTGAGCTGATCGTTAGCTAGGTGTGCTAGCTATGCTAGTTGATCTGATCGTTAGCTAGTTTTGCTAGGTGAGCTGTTTGTTAGCTAGTTGTGCTAGCTATGCTAGTTGATCTGATCGTTAGCTAGTTTTGCTAGGTGTGCTGTTTGTTAGCTAAATGTGCTAGCTATGCTAGTTGAGCTGTTCGTTAGCTAGTTGTGCTAGCTATGCTAGTTGAGCTGATCGTTAGCTAGTTGTGCTAGCTATGCTAGTTGAGCTGTTCGTTAACTAGTTGTGCTAGCTATGCTAGTTGAGCTGTTCGTTAGCTAGTTGTGCTAGCTATGCTAGTTGAGCTGATCGTTAGCTAGTTGTGCTAGCTATGCTAGTTGAGCTGTTCGTTAGCTAGTTGTGCTAGCTATGCTAGTTGAGCTGATCGTTAGCTAGTTGTGCTAGCTATGCTAGTTGAGCTGATCGTTAGCTAGGTGTGTAGGAAAAGAAAGAAAACTTCTGAATATAAATGTTATCAATGTATTGCTACAGAAATGTTGCCAGTGTTTATGTGCAATTTAGAAAGTGTGTAGGAGGTTTTTTTTGCCATTTTTGGTGATTTAAAACAATAAATAAACTAATATCAGGTGCTTAGGACTCGTGTTTTTGTGGATGGGATAACAAACAGGTGTAGCTTTGGTCTGATGTCAAAGTTTAAACTTCTGGTATCATCCGGTCTGGTTTGGTCCACTTCATCCAACATCCATCACATGTTGTGTTTCACACGGTGGTCATCTTCTGTTTCCTCCTCAGTCTGACCTGTGTGTTGTCATGTTGCCCCCCCCTGCAGACGACAGCCACACTATGACCAGTGAGACCAGCAGCCTGGTTCAGTCCCACTACAAGCAGCGTGAGTCCGAGCGGGAGGGGCTAACCTACCAGACGGGTCAGCTGCACCCCGCCATCCGAGTGGCCGACCTGCTGCAGCACATCACCCAGATGAAGTGTGCTGAGGGGTACGGCTTCAAGGAGGAGTACGAGGTGAGGAGGACACATACACACACACACACACACACACACACACACACACACACACACACACACACACACACACACACACACACACACCATCCCTCCTCTACTCTGATCATCTGGAACCCCTCGACTCAGCTCCTGTCAGGGTTATTGTTGGATTACTGGGACCAGGTGGATAATAACACAGGAGGTTGTTAGCTCGTTTCTTGTTTTTAATTGGGAGCTGAAAATGTTCACCTGGTTGTTGCTCGGTCAATGTTTTAATTTATTTTGTTATAATTTAAATAGTGCAAACAATCAAATTCATCTTCTACTCTGACATCAACGGAAGTAAAAAAAAAACACTCATCTTTCAATTATTCATCTGATCAAACATCCACCTGTGGTCCTCAGGTGTTCTCTTAAACACAGACACCACAAAATAAGAATATATACGATTAACGACACAAACACTTCTGATCAATGAAAATACTTCTGATTTTTCACTAACAACGTCTCCTAAAGAGAGAGAGGAGAGAGAGACAGTCAACACACCAGGTACATTCAATAACTCTGTGTGTGTGTGTGTGTGTGTGTGTGTGTGTGTGTGTGTGTGTGTGTGTGCATGTGCGTATGCGTGTGTGTACATGTTTACTCGTTTTCATCAGGAGAGAAACTTACTAATGGATGTTACTTACCTTAAAACACACACACACACACACACACACACAGACACACACACACACACACACACACACACTGACATACATTATAGATCTTCCCCCCAGCTAATGGGCCAAAACAGGGAATGGCTTGTGTGTATATGTGTGTGTATGTGTGTGTGTTTGTTCAGTTCTGGTTGCCTGCTAGCGGGCTGCCCTCAGGGCTGATCCATTATACATACTGAGTACACACACACACACACACACACACACACACACAGAGTACTTTCACCCTCCATTTGCAGAAAGTTAGCGGTGAGGAGTTTTTCCACTGTTTCTGTCTGTTTGTCTCTCTGTATGTTTCCATGGAAACCATTATCTGCATTCATGTGTCAGTCAGAAATCCAAGCCACATGATGAGAACAGCACGTCCGCTAACTTTGTAATTTGTAATTTTTCTCCCTTGAAATGAAAACAGAATTATTAACCATCACCATTAATGATGTCAGTCTGGGACTCCCACTGAGGAGCTCAAAATCCTCCTTATGTATCTGAAACACTTCATTTCAACTACTGTCTCTTTAAGGCCCGCCTCCCGTTGTGCCCACTCTCCTCTGATTGGCCGGTTCTGTTTGCAGTCACAGGGACATTTGGTTCGGCAGAACCTGATGTCAGACTGTTGGTTTGGTGTTACCTCTGGAAGTGTTTATGGAGTCATGATCGTCATGTATTAGTCGATAATCATTATTGTTATCGGAGGTTTAGAGACACGTTAAGAACCAGATTTGACTTTATTCTAAGGACCGTCTTCATTCTTTCTGGTGCTTAATCTTTCTCTGTAGACCAATCTGCTTTCCACTGATGATCAATCAATTGATTACTGATGTTGAGTTCTGCAGTAGATCTGATTATTAACAAGCAGCTGATGATTGTTATCTCCCTACATGCTTCCCCTTTACTAATTAATCTGATTGGACAGCTTAACGAGGTAAGACACCTTCTTGGTTTTTTTAACATCCTGTTTATGTCGACTATATTAGTCACTAAATGTTAGTTTATGCTAACACACACAAGCACACACACATACACACAAATATGATCTGTGTAGCTGTTAGCCTAGATTCATCTAACCTCAGTTTGTGTTAGCTTAATGTTACAGTCACAGAGGAAACTGTTAGTGTCTCTAAGCGATGCATGGCAGACCCAGAAGGTGGTTTACTAAAACAAGAGTCATCCCTGTTTTACCTTTGTCCTGGTTTTAAAGCATCCGAAGGTTCCAGGGTCCCTTGATTTCAAGGTCTAAGCTTGTATGTTCCCAGAGTCTTGAAGTCAGGTATTCCTGACAAAAGATGTTTCAGGAGTTTGATGTTCCAAGAGTTATCTGCCCCTCAGGCTTTCCCCCATGGTTCCTTTCTCCCAATGGTCCATTGTTTCATAGGTTCAACGATCCTATGGTCCCATGTTCCATGAGTCCAATCTTCCCATTGTCATGAGTCCTCAGGGTATTATGTTCTCAGTATTATAAGGATTCAATGGACCCAGGTTTTTTTCTGGATTGAATTGTCCTAGGGTTCTATTTGTGCAGAAGCCACTGTCACTAGGAGCCAGAGGTCCACAGGGTTCTACTTATCCAGTGTCCTTTATTCCTAAATAAAAAATTCCCAGGGTCCACTATTCCTAAATCCCTAATTTGTCATAATCTAGATGTCGCAGGGTCTACAGTTCTTAATTGATAGGTTGAAACGTTGTGAGTGTCTGAGCTTCTCAGGGTCCCATGTTCTATGTGCTCAGTGTTTCAAGGGTCCATTATTTCCATAATTGGAGCTTCCCAGAGTTTTATGATCCATGATCCAAAAGTTTGGAGGGTCCTATTTACCCATATTCTTTGAGGGTCCAAAGGTCCCGGGGTCAAAGGTTCACAGGCTTCAATGTTAGGGTTTTATGTTCTCATTTCTTAATTCCAAGGGTTCAAAATTCCCAAAATACGATGTTCCACGAGTCCAATGATTTGTTGGTCAATTTTTCCCAGGGTCCTTTATTTCTAGGGTCTACTGGTCTTAGGGTCCTATGTTGTAAGGGTACTATGTTGAAGGGGTCTGATCTTGTAAGAGTCCTATGCTCCAAGGATTCTATATTATAAAGCTCCTATTTTTTTAAGTTCCCTTTGTTTTAAGGGTACGTTGTAAGGGTCCTTTGTTCGTATAGTCCTATGCGGTACAGGTCCTTTGTTCTAAGAGTCCTTTGTATTAAGGGTCCTTTATTCTAAGGGTCCTTTGTTCTAAGTGTCCTAAGATGTGAGGACCCTATATTACCAGGTTTGGCTTGTTTACTGAATTGTTAGAGATCGGTAATGGCTGACATTAATAGATTGAAAGGAATAATTATGTTTGGTATTATATCTTTATCAGCTTTAAGTTTGTCACATATTGTGTCTCCTGAAAATGTTCTAATGGATTCTTATGACAGCGTTAAATTCTTCCATTTTAGAGAAATGGATGTTTTCCACTGTGACTTTCAAGTTGCATTAAAGAAAAGACAAACTGAGGCTGACTTTAAAAGTTCCTGTTCACTTCCTTCATGCACGTTAGCTTCCATCTATCTAATGCTGACACCCAGACCAGCATGTTTGTGGGACTAGACGGCCTGCCTGAACAACACCCCCCCACCCCCCATTGTTCCCTATCCCTCTTCCTGCATCTTATCCCATCTATCCCCCTTTCCAAGGGATCCAGCTGAAGATTTCTGACTTTTAATAAGAAAGTTTTTTCTTACCACTGTAACTTTTGCTGCTTTGCTAAAGTGCTCTTGATGGATAGACCGGGTCTTCGTTATATAACAATAAGTAAGGTCTTTTACCTGCTTTTTGTAAGATAACAATGAGTAAGGTCTTTTACCTGCTTTTTGTAAGATAACAATGAGTAAGGTCTTTTACCTGCTTTTTGTAACACAGCAATGAGTAAGGTCTTACCTGCTTTTTGTAAGATAACAATGAGTAAGGTCTTTTACCTGCTTTTTGTAAGATAACAATGAGTAAGGTCTTTTACCTGCTTTTTGTAAGATAACAATGAGTAAGGTCTTTTACCTGCTTTTTGTAACACAGCAATGAGTAAGGTCTTACCTGCTTTTTGTATCAGTAGTGTTTGATAGAAGCAGGAACAGGATCTCTGGTGTATCGATATATTCATACATGACATACAGTATACACTTATACATGACCTTTGACCTTTTCAGAGACATCGTTTTTATCAGGGGGAAAGTAGCCTTAGCTTTAGCATCAACTTTGCCTAAAACAACTGTAACGAAAACACATATAGACACTCACACATTTACACACATGCACACACACACACATACACACACACACACACACACACACACACACACACACACACACACACACACACATACATACACACAGACACACACACACACACACACACACACACACACACACACACACAGACACACACACACACAGTGAGAGAAAGAGAGGAGTCGGTGCCAGGAGTCATTAGTTCATTTCCTTCCATTCTTTCTTTTTATTTTCTTCCTGTCTTTGTTCCTCACTGTCAATCATGTACAGCTGTGTGTGTGTGTGTGTGTGTGTGTGTGTGTGTGTGTGTGTGTGTGTGTGCGCGTGTGTGTGTGACATCAGTCATCTCTCAGTTTGATGGATGTCTGGAGCTGTTTGCTGTCACAAGCACACACACACACACACACACACACACACACACACACACACACACACACACACACACACACACACACACACACACAGAAATGTCTGGAGGCATTTTAATAAGCGACCCAGGAAACCTGTTTTGGATCAAAGTGTTATGAGCTCCGTCATCACACTGAAGATCAATCGATTGATCGATACAGATGAAGTTCTCTTTAACACATTTTATGATAAAAAGGTGATAGATCCCACAAACAACAACAAATACAGAAAATACTCAGCCACAACAATATGGACAAATATGAGTGTATAAGGTATGATTGTGATTAATGTGGAGCTGTTTGTGTTCTTGTGGGCCACACACACACACACACACACACACACACAACTTTCAGTGTGTTTAGACGCCTCTAGCTCTTCTCTGAGCATCGTTCTCATAATTGGACTTAATCATCTGCTCTGACCGTAAAACTGTGTGTGTGTGTGTGTGTGTGTGTGTGTGTGTGTGTGTGTGTGTGTGTGTGTGTGTGTGTGATCAAACACATCCTCTGCATTATTCATGAAGGCGTTCACGCTGTTTCATCACTCTGTTTTTGTGCTTTTAGAGTTTTTTCGAGGGACAGTCGGCTCCGTGGGATTCTGCCAAAAAGGACGAGAACCGTATGAAGAATCGCTATGGAAACATCATTGCCTGTACGTACCCTCCCACTGTTCCCACTGTTCCCACAGCGACCTGTTCTACCAGCAGCTTTCAACCTGCTACAAAAACTGACATCAGCAGAGCTTTACTTTGGACTTGTTGATTGACTTGTTGATTGACTTGTTGACTGACTTGTTGACTGACTTGTTGATTGACTTGTTGATTGACTTGTTGACTGGCTTGTTGACTGACTTGTTGACTGACTTGTTGACTGACTTGTTGACTGACTTGTTGATTGGCTTGTTGATTGGCTTGTTGATTGACTTGTTGATTGACTTGTTGACTGACTGGTTGAGTGACTTGTTGATTGGCTTGTTGATTGACTGGTTGACTGACTGGTTGACTGACTTGTTGACTGGCTTGTTGACTGACTTGTTGATTGACTTGTTGACTGACTTGTTGTTCCTGACTTGTTGACTGACTTGTTGACTGGCTTGTTGACTGGCTTGTTGACTGACTTGTTGACTGGCTTGTTGACTGACTTGTTGACTGACTTGTTGACTGGCTTGTTGACTGGCTTGTTGACTGACTTGTTGACTGACTTGTTGTTCCTGACTTGTTGACTGACTTGTTGACTGACTTGTTGACTGACTTGTTGACTGACTTGTTGTTCCTGACTTGTTGACTGACTTGTTGACTGACTTGTTGACTGACTTGTTGACTGACTTGTAGACTGACTGGTTGACTGACTTGTTGACTGACTTGTTGACTGGCTTGTTGACTAGCTTGTTGATTTGCTTGTTGATTGACTTGTTGATTGAATGGTTGACTGACTGGTTGACTGACTTGTTGACTGACTTGTTGATTGACTTGTAGACTGACTGGTTGACTGACTTGTTGACTGGCTTGTTGACTGGCTTGTTGACTGGCTTGTTGATTGACTTGTTGACTGACTTGTTGACTGACTGGTTGACTGACTTGTTGACTGGCTTGTTGACTGACTTGTTGATTGACTTGTTGACTGACTTGTTGTTCCTGACTTGTTGACTGACTTGTTGACTGGCTTGTTGACTGGCTTGTTGACTGACTTGTTGACTGACTTGTTGACTGACTTGTAGACTGACTGGTTGACTGACTTGTTGACTGACTTGTTGACTGGCTTGTTGACTAGCTTGTTGATTTGCTTGTTGATTGACTTGTTGATTGACTGGTTGACTGACTGGTTGACTGACTTGTTGACTGACTTGTTGACTGACTTGTAGACTGACTGGTTGACTGACTTGTTGACTGGCTTGTTGACTGGCTTGTTGACTGGCTTGTTGATTGACTTGTTGACTGACTTGTTGACTGACTTGTTGTTCCTGACTTGTTGACTGACTTGTTGACTGACTTGTTGACTGACTGGTTGACTGACTTGTTGACTGACTTTTTGACTGACTTGTAGACTGACTTGTTGACTGACTTGTTGACTGACTTGTTGACTGACTTTTTGACTGACTTGTTGACTGACTTGTTGACTGACTTGTTGTTCCTGACTTGTTGTTCCTGACTTGTTGACTGACTTGTTGACTGACTTTTTGACTGACTTGTTGACTGACTTGTTGACTGACTTGTAGACTGACTGGTTGACTGACTGGTTGACTGACTTGTAGACTGACTGGTTGACTGACTGGTTGATTGGCTTGTTGACTGGCTTGTTGATTAGCTTGTTGATTTGCTTGTTGATTGACTGGTTGACTGACTTGTTGATTGACTTGTTGATTGACTGGTTGACTGACTTGTAGACTGACTTGTTGACTGACTTGTTGACTGACTTGTTGACTGACTTGTTGGTTGACTGACTTGTTGACTGACTTTTTGACTGACTTGTTGACTGACTTGTTGACTGACTTGTTGACTGACTTGTTATCCTGACTTGTTGACTGACTTGTTAATTGACTTGTTGACTGACTTGTTGTTCCTGACTTGTTGACTGACTTGTTGACTGACTGGTTGACTGACTTGTTGACTGACTTTTTGACTGACTTGTAGACTGACTTGTTGACTGACTTGTTGACTGACTTGTTGACTGACTTTTTGACTGACTTGTTGACTGACTTTTTGACTGACTTGTTGTTCCTGACTTGTTGTTCCTGACTTGTTGACTGACTTGTTGACTGACTTTTTGACTGACTTGTTGACTGACTGGTTGACTGACTTGTAGACTGACTGGTTGACTGACTGGTTGACTGACTTGTAGACTGACTGGTTGACTGACTGGTTGATTGGCTTGTTGACTGGCTTGTTGATTAGCTTGTTGATTTGCTTGTTGATTGACTGGTTGACTGACTTGTTGACTGACTTGTTGACTGACTTGTTGACTGACTTGTTGATTGACTTGTTGATTGACTTGTTGATTGACTGGTTGACTGACTTGTTGACTGACTTGTAGACTGACTTGTTGACTGACTTGTTGGTTGACTGACTTGTTGACTGACTTGTAGACTGACTTGTTGACTGACTTGTTGACTGACTTGTTGACTGACTTGTTGACTGACTTTTTGACTGACTTGTTGACTGACTTTTTGACTGACTTGTTGTTCCTGACTTGTTGTTCCTGACTTGTTGTTCCTGACTTGTTGTTCCTGACTTGTTGACTGACTTTTTGACTGACTTGTTGACTGACTTGTTGACTGACTTGTAGACTGACTGGTTGACTGACTGGTTGACTGACTTGTAGACTGACTGGTTGACTGACTGGTTGATTGGCTTGTTGACTGGCTTGTTGATTAGCTTGTTGATTTGCTTGTTGATTGACTGGTTGACTGACTTGTTGACTGACTTGTTGACTGACTTGTTGATTGACTTGTTGATTGACTTGTTGATTGACTGGTTGACTGACTTGTTGACTGACTTGTAGACTGACTTGTTGACTGACTTGTTGGTTGACTGACTTGTTGACTGACTTGTAGACTGACTTGTTGACTGGCTTGTTAATTGACTTGTTGACTGACTTGTTGACTGACTTGTTGACTGACTTGTAGACTGACTTGTTGACTGACTTGTTGACTGACTTGTTGATTGACTTGTTGACTGAGTTGTTGATTGACTTGTAAACTGACTTGTTGACTGACTTGTTGACTGACTTGTTGACTGACTTGTTGACTGACTTGTTGACTGACTTGTTAATTGACTTGTTGACTGACTTGTTGACTGACTTGTTAATTGACTTGTTAATTGACTTGTAGACTGACTGGTTGACTGACTGGTTGATTGGCTTGTTGACTGGCTTGTTGATTAGCTTGTTGATTTGCTTGTTGATTGACTGGTTGACTGACTTGTTGACTGACTTGTTGACTGACTTGTTGACTGACTTGTTGACTGACTTGTTGATTGACTTGTTGATTGACTGGTTGACTGACTTGTTAATTGACTTGTTGACTGACTTGTTGACTGACTTGTTGACTGACTTGTTGACTGACTTGTTAATTGACTTGTTGACTGACTTGTTAATTGACTTGTTGACTGACTTGTTGACTGACTTGTAGACTGACTGGTTGATTGACTTGTAAACTGACTTGTTAATTGACTTGTTGACTGACTTGTTGACTGACTTGTTGACTGACTTGTAGACTGACTGGTTGATTGACTTGTAAACTGACTTGTTAATTGACTTGTTGACTGACTTGTTGACTGACTTGTTGACTGACTTGTTGACTGACTTGTTAATTGACTTGTTGACTGACTTGTAGACTGACTGGTTGATTGACTTGTAAACTGACTTGTTAATTGACTTGTTGACTGACTTGTTGACTGACTTGTTGACTGACTTGTTGACTGACTTGTTGACTGACTTGTTGACTGACTTGTTAATTGACTTGTTGACTGACTTGTAGACTGACTGGTTGATTGACTTGTAAACTGACTTGTTAATTGACTTGTTGACTGACTTGTTGACTGACTTGTTGACTGACTTGTAGACTGACTGGTTGATTGACTTGTAAACTGACTTGTTAATTGACTTGTTGACTGACTTGTTGACTGACTTGTTGACTGACTTGTTGACTGACTTGTTAATTGACTTGTTGACTGACTTGTTGACTGACTTGTTGACTGACTTGTTAATTGACTTGTTGACTGACTTGTTGACTGACTTGTTGACTGACTTGTTGACTGACTTGTTGACTGACTTGTTGACTGACTTGTTGACTGACTTGTTAATTGACTTGTTGACTGACTTGTTGACTGACTTGTTGACTGACTTGTTGACTGACTTGTTGACTGACTTGTTAATTGACTTCAGGAAACTCTGCAGACAGCTGTTTGTTCTACTAGAGATGTTGCCATGACGACCACGACAGACGACAGCTCTGGAGAATTAAAGAAAATCCAGATTTGTATTGAAGTTTTTGAATCTCTGCGATCCACATGTCTGTTATTAAAGCCAGCAGAGCTCTCCAACATGGCCGACAGGAAACACACACTGACGGGCTGTTAGTGTTTTTTTTTACCCATCAGGCACCTCTCATGTCAGTGCTCATCAGCACACAGCTCCAGGTCCTTAAACGCATCACGAAACTGCTAAAGCTAATGTGCTAAAGTCCCAGAAAGCTGCTGTGACAGCTGCTCAGTTTCAGCTGCTGGCTACCATCAACACACACACACACACACACACACACACACACACACACACACACACACACACACACACACACCGCACACACACACACACACACACACACACACACACACACACACACACACACCGCACACACACCGCACACACACACACACACACACACACACACACACACACACACACACACATACACACACACACCGCACACACACACCGCACACACACGCACCACACACACACACACACACACACACCGCACACACACTTTGTCCTGTGGTGGTGTCATTATGCTAATGAGCCTGATGGAGAGCTATGGTGGCCTGAAGGGACACATTTCATGTTCACATCAACTACACACACACACACACCTGTCTCTGTGACCAGTGTGTGTGTTTTAGTGTCAGCCAATCAGCTGCAGCCTCTGACCTGTTTTGGGGATGTTTAAATTAATGATTTGATAACTTTTATTGTGAAAGTTCTGCAGACTGCTGCTCTCTCATTATAACACCTGTTCAGGTGAGACGACCGTACACTGAGGAGTCAGAGCGCCCTCTGCTGGGCAAACGTCATGATAACACCATTTTATTTTTATTGGAGAAAAGTAATTAAAACTAACCAAATACATTTTAAACGTTTTTAATTAAAAAAATTATTTCAATTGTTACTTTTAATTAATTGCATGTTTGAAATTCGATTGTTTTGCTTCTTTTGTTTTTTAAGTTAGGCTTTTATTTTGAAATTTTGTACCATCTTAAGGTGATTTCCAATTTCCACATTCTCCCTGTATGCTGTGGTCAGTCAGTGACGCACGACGCCGCCATTCGCTGCCTGGTCATTAATTATGACGACTTGAGCTGGACAGGAAGTCAGACACAGAGCTTCCGGCCACTTTCAAAATAAAACACAATATATGGATTCCACACACATATACACACACACACACACACACACACACACACACACACACACACACACACACACTCTGCAGTATAATGAAGTAGTTATTAATTTATTATTAGATCGTTTATTCAGCACAGGCTAATTAGAGGTGATTATGTTCAGCTTCACCACGACAACGAGCAGACCAATTAACACTGTGTGTGTGTGTGTGTGTGTGTGTGTGTGTGTGTGTGTGTGTGTGTGTGTGTGTGTGTGTGTGTGTGTGTGTGCGCACTAGACGACCACTCCCGTGTGCGTCTGCAGCCTCAGGATGGAGAGAGCGGCTCCGACTACATCAACGCCAACTATGTGGATGTGAGTAACACCACACACACACACACACACACACACACACACACACAGGTTGATCAGAAACAGCCTGGTTGACTGTTTCCATGACGACGGTGGTTGGTGTTGAACTCAAAGTCAGTGTGTGTTTGAGTTTCTAAGTTTATGAGGACCGGTCGTTGTTTAAGGTCTCCTGTCGTTTTATATCGACCGTTTTAATTATTATTATTTCTGCTCGTGGAGCTTATTAGAAACATGCAGAGGCTTTTTAGGTCGGGTACAATCACTTCTATCTGAACCACTTCTCTTGACCGCTTCCATCACTGCAACACCTGTTGACCTGATAACTGCTCTCATATCTGACAAACCGAGGGGCGTCCAAAACGGCCGTGTGTGGGCGTGTCTTAAAAGCGCCTACCTTCTCTGGTCCAAACAAATCCAGAGCATTCAGGAGCAGAATCTAAAGTTAGAAGGAGGACATACTGGCTGCTGCATTGTTGTCAGAGAAGCCAGCACTTCAACATAGCATGTTTCCTTAATGATCAGAGAGTAAGATACCTTTATCATCTCACTCTCTACACAGCTCTCTGATTGGACCTTTAATGGTCTAAGCTTCAAAAATGACAGAAACTATTAAAAACACTTTTCTATTTCATCAGAGTGAATGATTCCTCTAACCGGGTGTGTCTTGTCTCCTCTCAGGGTTACCACAGACCAAACCACTACGTCGCCACCCAAGGTAAGACTGGTGACATCATGCACACCTGAAGATTCTCTGTGGGGTCTTAGCGCATGTTAGCTTAGCTGTGAGGTGACTCTGAGAACTCAAACCTGCAGTTACCTCCTCTGACCACAGGGGCCGCCAAAGAACACTAACCTCAAACCGGTTTTATCTGAAAGTACACACACATACACACACACACACACACACACACACACACACAGCTCTCCATGTAGAAACCAGCCTGAATGTTTGTGCAAACACGTCAGTCAGTGCGCATGAATATGGCG
>NC_089214.1:375494-385494 GCF_963930695.1 Labrus bergylta | reverse complement strand
TGTGTGTCTGTGTGTGTGTGTGTGTGTGTGTGTCTGTGTGTGTTGTGTGTGTGTGTGTGTGTGTGTGTGTGTGTGTGTGTGTGTGTGTGTGTGTGTGTGTGTGTGTGTGTAGGTGAAGTGTTGTAAATACTGGCCTGATGACACAGAGATCTACGGCGACATGAAGGTGACACTGATCGAGACTCAGCTGCTGTCAGAGTACGTGATCCGAACCTTCGCTGTGGAGAAGGTAGGACACACACACACACACACACACACACACACACACACACACACAATAACTTACACTAATAACTGGGCGTGTCTTTGTGTCACAGAGGGGCGTGGCCGAGATCAGAGAGATCCGACAGTTTCATTTCACTGGTTGGCCTGATCATGGGGTGCCGCTTCACGCCACTGGTCTGCTGGGATTCATCCGCCGCGTCAAGGCCAAGACCCCGCCCACCGCCGGCCCCACTGTGGTCCACTGCAGGTAACACACCGTCCAATCACATCCGCACACCGTCCAATCACATCAACACACCGTCCAATCACATCAACACACCGTCCAATCACATCCGCACACCGTCCAATCACATCAACACACCGTCCAATCACATCCGCACACCGTCCAATCACATCAACACACCGTCCAATCACATCAGCACACCGTCCAATCACATCAACACACCGTCCAATCACATCAACACACCGTCCAATCACATCCGCACACCGTCCAATCACATCCACACACCGTCCAATCACATCAACACACCGTCCAATCACATCCGCACACCGTCCAATCACATCAACACACCGTCCAATCACATCAACACACCGTCCAATCACATCCGCACACCGTCCAATCACATCCACACACCGTCCAATCACATCATCACACCGTCCAATCACATCCGCACACCGTCCAATCACATCAACACACCGTCCAATCACATCAACACAACGTCCAATCACATCCAATCACCGTCCAATCACATCCACACACCGTCCAATCACATCCACACACCGTCCAATCACATCCAATCACCGTCCAATCACATCCAATCACATCAACACACCATCCAATCACATCCAATCACATCAACACACCGTCCAATCACATCCAATCACATCCACACACCGTCCAATCACATCAACACACCGTCCAATCACATCAACACAACGTCCAATCACATCCGCACACCGTCCAATCACATCAACACACCGTCCAATCACATCAACACACCGTCCAATCACATCCGCACACCGTCCAATCACATCCACACACCGTCCAATCACATCCAATCACCGTCCAATCACATCCAATCACATCAACACACCATCCAATCACATCCAATCACATCAACACACCGTCCAATCACATCCAATCACCGTCCAATCACATCCAATCATCGTCCAATCACATCCACACACCGTCCAATCACATCCACACACCGTCCAATCACATCAACACACCGTCCAATCACATCAACACACCGTCCAATCACATCCGCACACCGTCCAATCACATCCACACACCGTCCAATCACATCCAATCACCGTCCAATCACATCCAATCACATCAACACACCATCCAATCACATCCAATCACATCAACACACCATCCAATCACATCCAATCACCGTCCAATCACATCCAATCATCGTCCAATCACATCCACACACCGTCCAATCACATCCACACACCGTCCAATCACATCCAATCACCGTCCAATCACATCCAATCACCGTCCAATCACATCCACACACCGTCCAATCACATCCACACACCGTCCAATCACATCCAATCACCGTCCAATCACATCCAATCACATCAACACACCATCCAATCACATCCAATCACATCAACACACCGTCCAATCACATCCAATCACCGTCCAATCACATCCAATTACCGTCCAATCACATCCACACACCGTCCAATCACATCCACACATCGTCCAATCACATCCAATCACCGTCCAATCACATCCAATCACCGTCCAATCACATCCAATCACATCAACACACCATCCAATCACATCCAATCACCGTCCAATCACATCCAATCACATCAACACACCGTCCAATCACATCCAATCACCGTCCAATCACATCCAATCACCGTCCAATCACATCCAATCACATCAACACACCGTCCAATCACATCCGCACACCGTCCAATCACATCCACACACCGTCCAATCACATCAACACAACGTCCAATCACATCAACACACCGTCCAATCACATCCAATCACCGTCCAATCACATCCACACACCGTCCAATCACATCCACACACCGTCCAATCACATCCAATCACCGTCCAATCACATCCAATCACCGTCCAATCACATCCAATCACCGTCCAATCACACCATCCAATCACATCCAATCACATCTGCACACCGTCCAATCACATCAACACACCATCCAATCACATCCACACACCGTCCAATCACATCAACACACCGTCCAATCACATCCAATCACATCAACACACCGTGCAATCACATCCAATCACATCTGCACACCGTCCAATCACATCCACACACCGTCCAATCACATCAACACACCGTCCAATCACATCTGCACACCGTCCAATCACATCAACACACCATCCAATCACATCCACACACCGTCCAATCACATCCGCACACCGTCCAATCACATCCACTCACCGTCCAATCACATCCACACACCGTCCAATCACATCCAATCACATCAAATCACATCAACACACTGTCCAATCACATCCAATCACATCAACACACCGTCCAATCACATCCAATCACATCAGCACACCGTCCAATCACATCCAATCACATCAACACACTGTCCAATCACATCCAATCACATCAACACACCGTCCAATCACATCCAATCACATCCAATCACATCAACACACTGTCCAATCACATCCAATCACATCAACACACTGTCCAATCACATCCAATCACATCAACACACCGTCCAATCACATCCAATCACATCAACACACCGTCCAATCACATCCAATCACCGTCCAATCACATCCAATCACATCAACACACCGTCCAATCACATCCAATCACCGTCCAATCACATCCAATCACCGTCCAATCACATCCAATCACATCAACACACCGTCCAATCACATCCGCACACCGTCCAATCACATCCACACACCGTCCAATCACATCAACACAACGTCCAATCACATCAACACACCGTCCAATCACATCCGCACACCATCCAATCACATCAACACACCGTCCAATCACATCAACACACCGTCCAATCACATCCGCACACCATCCAATCACATCAACACACCATCCAATCACATCAACACACCGTCCAATCACATCAACACACCGTCCAATCACATCAACACACCGTCCAATCACATCCGCACACCGTCCAATCACATCAACACACCGTCCAATCACATCAACACACCATCCAATCACATCCACACACCGTCCAATCACATCCGCACACCGTCCAATCACATCCACTCACCGTCCAATCACATCCACACACCGTCCAATCACATCCAATCACATCAGCACACCGTCCAATCACATCCAATCACATCAACACACTGTCCAATCACATCCAATCACATCAACACACCGTCCAATCACATCCAATCACATCAGCACACCGTCCAATCACATCCAATCACATCAACACACTGTCCAATCACATCCAATCACATCAACACACCGTCCAATCACATCCAATCACATCCAATCACATCAACACACTGTCCAATCACATCCAATCACATCAACACACTGTCCAATCACATCCAATCACATCAACACACCGTCCAATCACATCCAATCACATCAACACACCGTCCAATCACATCCAATCACCGTCCAATCACATCCAATCACATCAACACACCGTCCAATCACATCCAATCACCGTCCAATCACATCCAATCACCGTCCAATCACATCCAATCACATCAACACACCGTCCAATCACATCCGCACACCGTCCAATCACATCCACACACCGTCCAATCACATCAACACAACGTCCAATCACATCAACACACCGTCCAATCACATCCGCACACCATCCAATCACATCAACACACCGTCCAATCACATCAACACACCGTCCAATCACATCCGCACACCATCCAATCACATCAACACACCGTCCAATCACATCAACACACCGTCCAATCACATCAACACACCGTCCAATCACATCCGCACACCGTCCAATCACATCAACACACCGTCCAATCACATCAACACACCATCCAATCACATCCACACACCGTCCAATCACATCCGCACACCGTCCAATCACATCCACTCACCGTCCAATCACATCCACACACCGTCCAATCACATCCAATCACATCAGCACACCGTCCAATCACATCCAATCACATCAACACACTGTCCAATCACATCCAATCACATCAACACACCGTCCAATCACATCCAATCACATCAGCACACCGTCCAATCACATCCAATCACATCAACACACTGTCCAATCACATCCAATCACATCAACACACCGTCCAATCACATCCAATCACATCCAATCACATCAACACACTGTCCAATCACATCCAATCACATCAACACACTGTCCAATCACATCCAATCACATCAACACACCGTCCAATCACATCCAATCACATCAACACACCGTCCAATCACATCCAATCACCGTCCAATCACATCCAATCACATCAACACACCGTCCAATCACATCCAATCACCGTCCAATCACATCCAATCACCGTCCAATCACATCCAATCACATCAACACACCGTCCAATCACATCCGCACACCGTCCAATCACATCCACACACCGTCCAATCACATCAACACAACGTCCAATCACATCAACACACCGTCCAATCACATCCGCACACCATCCAATCACATCAACACACCGTCCAATCACATCAACACACCGTCCAATCACATCCGCACACCATCCAATCACATCAACACACCGTCCAATCACATCAACACACCGTCCAATCACATCAACACACCGTCCAATCACATCCGCACACCGTCCAATCACATCAACACACCGTCCAATCACATCAACACACCGTCCAATCACATCCGCACACCGTCCAATCACATCAACACACCGTCCAATCACATCAACACACCGTCCAATCACATCCGCACACCGTCCAATCACATCAACACACCGTCCAATCACATCAACACACCGTCCAATCACATCCGCACACCGTCCAATCACATCAACACACCGTCCAATCACATCAACACACCGTCCAATCACATCCGCACACCGTCCAATCACATCAACACACCGTCCAATCACATCCGCACACCGTCCAATCACATCCACACACCGTCCAATCACATCCAATCACCGTCCAATCACATCCACACACCGTCCAATCACATCCACACACCGTCCAATCACATCCAATCACCGTCCAATCACATCCAATCACCGTCCAATCACATCCAATCACATCAACACACCATCCAATCACATCCAATCACATCTGCACACCGTCCAATCACATCAACACACCGTCCAATCACATCCGCACACCATCCAATCACATCAACACACCGTCCAATCACATCAACACACCGTCCAATCACATCCGCACACCATCCAATCACATCAACACACCGTCCAATCACATCAACACACCGTCCAATCACATCAACACACCGTCCAATCACATCCGCACACCGTCCAATCACATCAACACACCGTCCAATCACATCAACACACCGTCCAATCACATCCGCACACCGTCCAATCACATCAACACAACGTCCAATCACATCAACACACCGTCCAATCACATCCGCACACCATCCAATCACATCAACACACCGTCCAATCACATCAACACACCGTCCAATCACATCCGCACACCGTCCAATCACATCAACACACCGTCCAATCACATCAACACACCGTCCAATCACATCAACACACCGTCCAATCACATCCGCACACCGTCCAATCACATCAACACACCGTCCAATCACATCCGCACACCGTCCAATCACATCCGCACACCGTCCAATCACATCCACACACCGTCCAATCACATCCAATCACCGTCCAATCACATCCACACACCGTCCAATCACATCCACACACCGTCCAATCACATCCAATCACCGTCCAATCACATCCAATCACCGTCCAATCACATCCAATCACATCAACACACCATCCAATCACATCCAATCACATCTGCACACCGTCCAATCACATCAACACACCGTCCAATCACATCCGCACACCATCCAATCACATCAACACACCGTCCAATCACATCAACACACCGTCCAATCACATCCGCACACCATCCAATCACATCAACACACCGTCCAATCACATCAACACACCGTCCAATCACATCAACACACCGTCCAATCACATCCGCACACCGTCCAATCACATCAACACACCGTCCAATCACATCAACACACCGTCCAATCACATCCGCACACCGTCCAATCACATCAACACAACGTCCAATCACATCAACACACCGTCCAATCACATCCGCACACCATCCAATCACATCAACACACCGTCCAATCACATCAACACACCGTCCAATCACATCCGCACACCGTCCAATCACATCAACACACCGTCCAATCACATCAACACACCGTCCAATCACATCAACACACCGTCCAATCACATCCGCACACCGTCCAATCACATCAACACACCGTCCAATCACATCCGCACACCGTCCAATCACATCCGCACACCGTCCAATCACATCCACACACCGTCCAATCACATCCAATCACCGTCCAATCACATCCACACACCGTCCAATCACATCCACACACCGTCCAATCACATCCAATCACCGTCCAATCACATCCAATCACCGTCCAATCACATCCAATCACATCAACACACCATCCAATCACATCCAATCACATCTGCACACCGTCCAATCACATCAACACACCATCCAATCACATCCACACACCGTCCAATCACATCAACACACCGTCCAATCACATCAACACAACGTCCAATCACATCCAATCACCGTCCAATCACATCCACACACCGTCCAATCACATCCACACACCGTCCAATCACATCCAATCACCGTCCAATCACATCCAATCACATCAACACACCGTCCAATCACATCCAATCACATCAACACACCGTCCAATCACATCCAATCACATCTGCACACCGTCCAATCACATCAACACACCGTCCAATCACATCCACACACCGTCCAATCACATCAACACACCATCCAATCACATCCACACACCGTCCAATCACATCCACACACCGTCCAATCACATCAACACACCGTCCAATCACATCAACACACCATCCAATCACATCCACACACCGTCCAATCACATCCGCACACCGTCCAATCACATCCACTCACCATCCAATCACATCCACACACCGTCCAATCACATCCAATCACATCAGCACACCGTCCAATCACATCCAATCACATCAACACACTGTCCAATCACATCCAATCACATCAACACACCGTCCAATCACATCCAATCACATCAGCACACCGTCCAATCACATCCAATCACATCAACACACTGTCCAATCACATCCAATCACATCAACACACCGTCCAATCACATCCAATCACATCCAATCACATCAACACACTGTCCAATCACATCCAATCACATCAACACACTGTCCAATCACATCCAATCACATCAACACACCGTCCAATCACATCCAATCACATCAACACACCGTCCAATCACATCCAATCACCGTCCAATCACATCCAATCACATCAACACACCGTCCAATCACATCCAATCACCGTCCAATCACATCCAATCACCGTCCAATCACATCCAATCACATCAACACACCGTCCAATCACATCCGCACACCATCCAATCACATCCACACACCGTCCAATCACATCAACACAACGTCCAATCACATCAACACACCGTCCAATCACATCCGCACACCATCCAATCACATCAACACACCGTCCAATCACATCAACACACCGTCCAATCACATCCGCACACCATCCAATCACATCAACACACCGTCCAATCACATCAACACACCGTCCAATCACATCAACACACCGTCCAATCACATCCGCACACCGTCCAATCACATCAACACACCGTCCAATCACATCAACACCCCGTCCAATCACATCCGCACACCGTCCAATCACATCCGCACACCGTCCAATCACATCCACACACCGTCCAATCACATCAACACACCGTCCAATCACATCAGCACACCGTCCAATCATATCCAATCACATCAACACACCGTCCAATCACATCCAATCACATCAACACACCGTCCAATCACATCCAATCACATCCACACACCGTCCAATCACATCCGCACACCGTCCAATCACATCAACACAACGTCCAATCACATCAACACACCGTCCAATCACATCCGCACACCATCCAATCACATCAACACACCGTCCAATCACATCAACACACCGTCCAATCACATCCGCACACCGTCCAATCACATCAACACACCGTCCAATCACATCAACACACCGTCCAATCACATCAACACACCGTCCAATCACATCCGCACACCGTCCAATCACATCAACACACCGTCCAATCACATCAACACACCGTCCAATCACATCCGCACACCGTCCAATCACATCCGCACACCGTCCAATCACATCCACACACCGTCCAATCACATCCAATCACCGTCCAATCACATCCAATCACCGTCCAATCACATCCAATCACATCAACACACCATCCAATCACATCCAATCACATCTGCACACCGTCCAATCACATCAACACACCATCCAATCACATCCACACACCGTCCAATCACATCAACACACCGTCCAATCACATCAACACAACGTCCAATCACATCCAATCACCGTCCAATCACATCCACACACCGTCCAATCACATCCACACACCGTCCAATCACATCCAATCACATCCAATCACATCCAATCACCGTCCAATCACATCCAATCACATCAACACACCGTCCAATCACATCCAATCACATCAACACACCGTCCCATCACATCCAATCACATCTGCACACCGTCCAATCACATCAACACACCATCCAATCACATCCACACACCGTCCAATCACATCCAATCACCGTCCAATCACATCCAATCACATCAACACACCGTCCAATCACATCCGCACACCGTCCAATCACATCCACACACCGTCCAATCACATCTGCACACCGTCCAATCACATCAACACACCATCCAATCACATCCACACACCGTCCAATCACATCCGCACACCGTCCAATCACATCCACTCACCGTCCAATCACATCCGCACACCATCCAATCACATCAACACACCGTCCAATCACATCAACACACCGTCCAATCACATCAACACACCGTCCAATCACATCCGCACACCGTCCAATCACATCAACACACCGTCCAATCACATCAACACACCGTCCAATCACATCCGCACACCGTCCAATCACATCCGCACACCGTCCAATCACATCCACACACCGTCCAATCACATCAACACACCGTCCAATCACATCAGCACACCGTCCAATCATATCCAATCACATCAACACACCGTCCAATCACATCCAATCACATCAACACACCGTCCAATCACATCCAATCACATCCACACACCGTCCAATCACATCCGCACACCGTCCAATCACATCAACACAACGTCCAATCACATCAACACACCGTCCAATCACATCCGCACACCATCCAATCACATCAACACACCGTCCAATCACATCAACACACCGTCCAATCACATCCGCACACCGTCCAATCACATCAACACACCGTCCAATCACATCAACACACCGTCCAATCACATCAACACACCGTCCAATCACATCCGCACACCGTCCAATCACATCAACACACCGTCCAATCACATCAACACACCGTCCAATCACATCCGCACACCGTCCAATCACATCCGCACACCGTCCAATCACATCCAC
>NC_089214.1:371630-372794 GCF_963930695.1 Labrus bergylta | reverse complement strand
CACACACACACAGACAGACACATACACACACACACACACAGACAGACACAGACACACACACACACACACACACACACACACACACACACACACACACACACACACACAGAGACACACACACACACACACAGAGACACACACACACACACACAGAGACACACACACACACACACACACACACACACACACACAGACAGACACATACACACACACACACACACACACACAGAGACACACACACACACACAGACAGACACAGACACACACACACACACACACACACACACACACACACACACACAGAGACACACACACACACACACACACACACACACACACACACACACACACACACACACACACACACAGAGACACACACACACACACACAGAGACACACACACACACACACAGAGACACACACACACACAGAGACACACACACACACACACAGAGACACACACACACACAGACAGACACAGACACACACACACACACACACACACACACACAGAGACACACACACACACACACACACACAGAGACACACACACACACACACACACACACACACACACACACACACACAGACACACACACACACACACAGAGACACACACACACACACACACACACAGAGACACACACACACACACACACACACACACACACACACACACACACACACAGACACACACACACACACACAGAGACACACACACACACACACACACACACACACACACACACACACACACACACACAGACACACACAACACACACACAGAGACACACACACACACACACACACACAGAGACACACACACACACACACACACACAGAGACACACACACACACACACACAGAGACTTTTAATAACAGGACACTTCCAGAATATGTGGAAGTGGTCGGCTCACAAAGTCTCCAACAAGCATCACCACCCCCTTGATGTCTTTTCGGGTGTAACAAAAAAATCTCACAACATTTTTCCAGCAGAACTCACGCCACGTGTTCGACCTGTTGAGATCCACTGTAACCGGCATATCTTTTCCCAACTCTCCACAGAAATCAGCACATTGCCTTCTTTTTCCCACTTCTTCTTTATGTATTCTGTGCTCTCTTGTTTAGATTGTAGGATGCCGTTATATAATCTGGAGATGATTT
>NC_089214.1:364130-366630 GCF_963930695.1 Labrus bergylta | reverse complement strand
TGTGTGTGTGTGTGTGTGTGTGTGTGTGTGTGTGTGTGTGTGTGTCTGTGTGTCTGTGTGTGTGTGTGTGTGTGTGTGTGTCCACAGGAACAGTATAAGTTCTGTTATGAAGTCGCTCTGGAGTATCTGAACTCTGCTTAGCCTCAAACACAGACGCTCCTTCATCCTCGTCCTCGCTGAACAAGCTGCACACACAGACTGAGGAGGAGGGGGAGGAGCTAACTACTGACTGAAGAGGAGGAGGGGGAGGACTGATAGTGAGGAAGAGGAGATGTTTTTGCACTGAACTCTGTCACTCACCGTGTTTTTTTTTTCTTATTTTATTTTTCTTTGACTGATGAAACTGAAAGAACCAAAACACTGTCACGCATGAAAAGAAGATTCTGCATCGTCCCTGTTTTCTACGTCCGAGTGGAGCATCCTGTCGGCTAACAGGATCTAACTGAACTCGCCTCAGTGTCCTGTTTAGAAAGAAAATCAGCTTATGTTTGTCTGTGAATCATGGAATCAAATGTTGATATATCCACCTTCAAGTCTGGAGAAGTTCACGGCATCACCAAAGACAGAGAGCGAAGAACATCTCATTATTACCAGAACAAATAAACTTTAAATGTAATGTAACATCCTTTCATTTAAATTAAAGAAGTTTATATCACAAAGAGGATTCAGAGCAACATCATTCAGAATATGAGGGAGTGGAGACTACAGTCCTCATCGTCTCTCTGCATCTGTCAATCAATTAACTGATCGATCACTCAATTAATTAATCAATCAATGTTTAGACATTTTACAACCACAGCAGGTCGGGATCTTTGTTTTCACAAATAAAGACAAACAATCAGATCATCAGGACCTCCGCGCTGAAACACGCTGAGACTTATTGTGTCGGTTTCCTCTAAAGGGCATGATGGGAAATGAAGTCTGTGTGAGAAACACACTAAAGAGTTGAATTATCATCATGAATTAAGTTTAATAATAAGACAGCTGTTCTATAAGCCCCGCCCCCAAATGGTGACCTTCCAATCAGAATCCGTTTGTACAAATCTTGAATTTAACTGTTTATTTGCTCTTATGTTAGTTGCTAATGTTAGCATGGCTAACAGTTGTAAGCTAGTGTCACTTCACAAAGCTGGGTAAGCATAGCATTAGCATAAAAAGGACTGCTTACTGTTAGCATAGCATCTGTGTTTGTTAAAGTCCTGATTGTTAAACTCAGACAGAACAGTGTCTTTATTTATTTATTTACTTTTTTGTTTTTTTATATAATTTTTTACTATGTTACATTGAAGTCTGAAAGTTTGCGGAGCAACTTGCATGTTGTGTTTCTCTAATGTATTAGAGTTTAAGCTAATGTGGCGCTCTATTGTGATCTGTGTTTACACTCAAAACAACAACTCGAACCAATCGTCCGTAAGAAAAACATCTTGTTTGCTTACAGAGGTTAAAAATCTGCACCATCTTCACTGTAAATAATGTCTGTAATGTATATGATGTGAGCATCAGGGGGCGGAGCTTAGAGAACAGTCACACATTGATTGTTTGGGTTTTGATGAGTTTAGTTGACGAGTGTCATCAGCAAGCAGTGAAAAAAGCAGCGAGGACCCAGAAGTGAGCCCTGTGGGATACCATACTCCAAAGATTCAGCTGGTTATTAGCGATCACACAGGTAGAGGTCACGACACGAATACAACAAAGACCAGAACAAACCAATCAGAGACAAACTGATTAACCAATCAGCAGGCTGGATTTATTTCCTGATTAAACAAACTTTGAATGTGCTGATAAAACAACGTCACATCAAACTCCTTCACTGAGCGGTCTGCCATGTCACAGATTTATGTTCACAGTTTGAATAAAGTTAAAGATATATGTTTCCATGGAAAGAGCAAACTCTGAGGACTTAGTTCAAAAAAGTTAGTTGAGTTTAAAGACTTAACACATCAGTTTTTTTTTGTTACCAGAGAGAGATTTTAAAAGACATGCAGATGTTCAGTTTGTCTTCTTCTGTGGTGTTTAATTTTCATCCCACCATACATGCTCAGTTCAGGTTCTGGTTTCTGTGTCGACTCTGTCTGCAGGATTCTCCTCAGAAGCATGACGATGTTTTGGACGCAGGCGACGTGTTAATAGTGTAAATAAAGTCGGAGGAAGCAGGAAGAAGAATATTTATTCCTTCAGTTGTTTCAGTGTCAATGTTGTTCCTATTGTTCTGAAGCACAAAGAGAGAGGGGTCATGTTGGATGATTTTAAAATGTACACCTTTAGAACCACCTAATCCTGGTCACATACAGCGCTGGGTTGATTTAACCCAGGCTATATATGGCTTTGGGTTGATTTAATCCTGGCTATATATGGCTTTGGGTTGATTTAACCCTGGCTATATATGGCTTTGGGTTGATTTAACCCTGGCTATGTATGGCTTTGGGTTGATTTAACCCTGGTTATATATGGCTCTGAGTTGATGTAACACTGGTTATATATGACTCTGGGTTGATTTAAC
>NC_089214.1:321630-356630 GCF_963930695.1 Labrus bergylta | reverse complement strand
AAGGGGGTCTCGTAGGGGTTAAGGGGTGTTGTAGGGGTTAAGGGGGGTCCTGTAGGGGGTTGAGGGGGTCCTGTAGGGTATTAAGGGGGTCTTGTTGTAGATTTAAAGGGACAGTACACTCTCTCTCTCCTACTGAGCATGCCTCAGTGTCCTCTGTTCTGTGTCCAGGTGTCTGAAGATGTCGTCTGAACTCCTGGAGCCTCCTGCAGGAGATCACCTGTGGGGGGGGAGGAGAGGAGGGGGGCTCAGAGGAGGGAGGTGGGCTGTCAGTGGGAGAGTCCAGAGGAGGAGAGGAGGAGGGAGGTGGGCTGTCAGAGCGAATCAGCTGTACAGGAGGGACGCTGCTGTGCAGGTGGATCTGCTGACTCAGCAGCTCAGCTGGAGACACACAGGTGAGTCACACACACACACACACACACACACACACACACACACACAGGTGAGACACACACACACACAGGTGAGACACACACACACACAGGTGCAGCTCACAGAGGCCCTCACTTATCAGTCTGGTGTAGAAATCATGGTACGACAGGGTCCAAGTGGGACCTATGAAACGTGCGTATCTGGCTGAACACAGCGTACGCAAGACCAGTGTTGATAGGTGTGGAAACGATCGTCATTTAAATACCACGCCCCTTTTTATCCTCACCCCCACAGTTTACGGCATGGACGATACTTAATACAGCAAAGAAGAGAAACAAGATATGACCTGAGTGACATCATAACAGAGAAGTAAAGACCTGAGTGACATCATAACAGAGAAGTAAAGACCTGAGTGACATCATAACAGAGAGAAGTAAAGACCTGAGTGACATCATAACAGAGAAGTAAAGACCTGAGTGACATCATAACAGAGAAGTAAAGACCTGAGTGACATCATAACAGAGAAGTAAAGACCTGAGTGACATCATAACAGAGAAGTAAAGACCTGAGTGACATCATAACAGAGAGTAGTAAAGACCTGAGTGACATCATAACAGAGAAGTAAAGACCTGAGTGACATCATAACAGAGAAGTAAAGACCTGAGTGACATCATAACAGAGAGAAGTAAAGACCTGAGTGACATCATAACAGAGAAGTAAAGACCTGAGTGACATCATAACAGAGAGAAGTAAAGACCTGAGTGACATCATAACAGAGAAGTAAAGACCTGAGTGACATCATAACAGAGAAGTAAAGACCCTGAGTGACATCATAACAGAGAGAAGTAAAGACCTGAGTGACATCATAACAGAGAAGTAAAGACCTGAGTGACATCATAACAGAGAAGTAAAGACCTGAGTAAGACCTGAGTGACATCATAACAGAGAGAAGTAAAGACCTGAGTGACATCATAACAGAGAAGTAAAGACCTGAGTGACATCATAACAGAGAAGTAAAGACCTGAGTGACATCATAACAGAGAAGTAAAGACCTGAGTGACATCATAACAGAGAAGTAAAGACCTGAGTGACATCATAACAGAGAAGTAAAGACCTGAGTGACATCATAACAGAGAAGTAAAGACCTGAGTGACATCATAACAGAGAAGTAAAGACCTGAGTGACATCATAACAGAGAGCAGTAAAGACCTGAGTGACATCATAACAGAGAGAAGTAAAGACCTGAGTGACATCATAACAGAGAAGTAAAGACCTGAGTGACATCATAACAGAAGTAAAGACCTGAGTGACATCATAACAGAAGTAAAGACCTGAGTGACATCATAACAGAGAGAAGTAAAGACCTGAGTGACATCATAACAGAGAAGTAAAGACCTGAGTGACATCATAACAGAGAAGTAAAGACCTGAGTGACATCATAACAGAGAGAAGTAAAGACCTGAGTGACATCATAACAGAGAAGTAAAGACCTGAGTGACATCATAACAGAGAAGTAAAGACCTGAGTGACATCATAACAGAGAGAAGTAAAGACCTGAGTGACATCATAACAGAGAGAAGTAAAGACCTGAGTGACATCATAACAGAGAAGTAAAGACCTGAGTGACATCATAACAGAGAAGTAAAGACCTGAGTGACATCATAACAGAGAAGTAAAGACCTGAGTGACATCATAACAGAGAGAAGTAAAGACCTGAGTGACATCATAACAGAGAAGTAAAGACCTGAGTGACATCATAACAGAGAAGTAAAGACCTGAGTGACATCATAACAGAGAGAAGTAAAGACCTGAGTGACATCATAACAGAGAGAAGTAAAGACCTGAGTGACATCATAACAGAGAAGTAAAGACCTGAGTGACATCATAACAGAGAAGTAAAGACCTGAGTGACATCATAACAGAGAAGTAAAGACCTGAGTGACATCATAACAGAGAGAAGTAAAGACCTGAGTGACATCATAACAGAGAAGTAAAGACCTGAGTGACATCATAACAGAGAAGTAAAGACCTGAGTGACATCATAACAGAGAAGTAAAGACCTGAGTGACATCATAACAGAGAAGTAAAGACCTGAGTGACATCATAACAGAGAGAAGTAAAGACCTGAGTGACATCATAACAGAGAAGTAAAGACCTGAGTGACATCATAACAGAGAGAAGTAAAGACCTGAGTGACATCATAACAGAGAAGTAAAGACCTGAGTGACATCATAACAGAGAAGTAAAGACCTGAGTGACATCATAACAGAAGTAAAGACCTGAGTGACATCATAACAGAGAGAAGTAAAGACCTGAGTGACATCATAACAGAGAGAAGTAAAGACCTGAGTGACATCATAACAGAGAGAAGTAAAGACCTGAGTGACATCATAACAGAGAAGTAAAGACCTGAGTGACATCATAACAGAAGTAAAGACCTGAGTGACATCATAACAGAGAGAAGTAAAGACCTGAGTGACATCATAACAGAGAGAAGTAAAGACCTGAGTGACATCATAACAGAAGTAAAGACCTGAGTGACATCATAACAGAGAAGTAAAGACCTGAGTGACATCATAACAGAGAGAAGTAAAGACCTGAGTGACATCATAACAGAAGTAAAGACCTGAGTGACATCATAACAGAGAAGTAAAGACCTGAGTGACATCATAACAGAGAAGTAAAGACCTGAGTGACATCATAACAGAGAAGTAAAGACCTGAGTGACATCATAACAGAGAGAAGTAAAGACCTGAGTGACATCATAACAGAGAAGTAAGACCTGAGTGACATCATAACAGAGAAGTAAAGACCTGAGTGACATCATAACAGAGAAGTAAAGACCTGAGTGACATCATAACAGAGAGAAGTAAAGACCTGAGTGACATCATAACAGAGAAGTAAAGACCTGAGTGACATCATAACAGAGAAGTAAAGACCTGAGTGACATCATAACAGAGAAGTAAAGACCTGAGTGACATCATAACAGAGAAGTAAAGACCTGATAAGTGAGGGCCTGTCTTACTGAACGTTGGCCAAAGGTTCGATACCTTTCTGATCCCTTGTGTTTTACAATAAGCTCCGCCCTCCTTTCCAAACATTTTAGACAGTTTGAGTTTGTCAGTAAATGAGCCAATCAGGTGTCTAGGACTTCACCTGACCTTATGTTGTTTTGTTGCCATGGTAACTGTACAGTTACAGTGTTCATTCAGCTGCAGCGGCGTGTTTGTGACAGCAGGGTGCAGCAGAGCCCTGATCTATAGATCCAGATTCACTAGAACAGATCCAGTGTAACAAATGTTGTTTTAGTGTCCTACACACATCTGTTACAGTACATTTAACTGAGAAGGCGTCATGTTCTGTTTAATCAATAACACATTTAAGTCACAGACTTGATCACGTCATCACAGGTCAGGAAATTGAGGGAAAAAAAATATATATATATAGATCTGTGTTTATAGATCTGTGTTTATAGATCTGTGTTTATAGATCTGTGTTTATAGTTTTGTTTATAGATCTGTGTTTATAGTTTTGTTTATAGATCTGTGTTTATAGATCTGTGTTTATAGATCTGTGTTTATAGTTTTGTTTATAGATCTGTGTTTATAGATCTGTTTATAGATCTGTTCACATGTTTATAGATCTGTGTTTATAGATCTGTTCACGTGTTTATAGATCTGTTTATAGATCTGTGTTTATAGATCTGTTCACATGTTTATAGATCTGTGTTTATAGATCTGTTTATAGATCTGTTCACATGTTTATAGATCTGTGTTTATAGATCTGTTCACGTGTTTATAGATCTGTTTATAGATCTGTGTTTATAGATCTGTTCACATGTTTATAGATCTGTTTATAGATCTGTGTTTATAGATCTGTGTTTATAGATCTTTTCACATGTTTATAGATCTGTTCACATGTTTATAGATCTGTTCATATGTTTATAGATCTGTTTATAGATCTGTGTTTATAGATCTGTTCATATGTTTATAGATCTGTTTATAGATCTGTGTTTATAGATCTGTTCATATGTTTATAGATCTGTTTATAGATCTGTGTTTATAGATCTGTTCATATGTTTATAGATCTGTTTATAGATCTGTGTTTATAGATCTGTTTATAGATCTGTTCACGTGTTTATAGATCTGTTCACATGTTTATAGATCTGTGTTAATAGATCTGTTTATAGATCTGTGTTTATAGATCTGTGTTTATAGATCTTTTCACATGTTTATAGATCTGTTCACATGTTTATAGATCTGTGTTAATAGATCTGTTTATAGATCTGTGTTTATAGATCTGTGTTTATAGATCTGTTCACGTGTTTATAGATCTGTGTTAATAGATCTGTGTTTATAGATCTGTGTTTATAGATCTTTTCACGTGTTTATAGATCTGTTCACATGTTTATAGATCTGTGTTAATAGATCTGTTTATAGATCTGTGTTTATAGATCTGTGTTTATAGATCTGTTCACGTGTTTATAGATCTGTTTATAGATCTGTGTTTATAGATCTGTTCACATGTTTATAGATCTGTGTTAATAGATCTGTTTATAGATCTGTGTTTATAGATCTATGTTTATAGATCTTTTCACATGTTTATAGATCTGTTCACATGTTTATAGATCTGTTTATAGATCTGTGTTTATAGATCTGTTTATAGATCTGTGTTTATAGATCTGTTCACGTGTTTATAGATCTGTTTATAGATCTGTGTTTATAGATCTGTTCACATGTTTATAGATCTGTGTTAATAGATCTGTTTATAGATCTGTGTTTATAGATCTGTGTTTATAGATCTGTTCACCTGTTTATAGATCTGTTTATTGATGTGTTTATAGATCTGTGTTTATAGATGTGTTTATAGATCTGTTTATAGATGTGTTTATAGATCTGTGTTTATAGATGTGTTTATAGATGTGTTTATAGATCTGTTTATAGATCTGTGTTTATAGATGTGTTTATAGATCTGTGTTTATAGATCTGTTTATAGATCTGTGTTTATAGATGTGTTTATAGATCTGTTCACATGTCTATAGATCTGTGTTAATAGATCTGTTTATAGCTCTGTGTTTATAGATCTGTTCACATGTTTATAGATCCGTTTATAGATCTGTTTATAGATCTGTATTAATAGATCTGTTCACCTGTTTATAGATCTGTTTTTAGATCTGTGTTTATAGATCTGTTCACCTGTTTATAGATCTGTGTTCATAGATCTGTTTTTAGATCTGTGTTTATAGATCTGTTCACCTGTTTATAGATCTGTTTATAGATCTGTTCATAGATCTGTGTGTATAGATCTGTGTTTATAGATCTGTTCACGTCTCTCCTGCTGCAGGCTCGTCTCAGATGCTGCTTGAGTGTTTTGCAGTCAGACCCGATGGACCAGACGGGGGCGCTCTCTTGCAGCACTGCAACCCCAACCGGACCAGAACCAGGACCATCCAACCGGCTGTCAAACTGTCCCCTGAACTCACCTCGACCCGGTCCAGGTCCCAGAAGAGACCGCCCCCAAACACCACCGCCAAGAGGAGACGGGCTCAACGAGGCCGCCGCCGCAGAAGCCACGTGTCACCTGACCCCGACCTCCAGGAAGAGGAAGAGGAGGAGGAGGAGGAGGGGGTGGGGGAGGAAGAGGAGGGGGACACAGGTGATCCCACCTGGTCTCCACCTGAGAGAGGTGAGGTCATCACCAGCATCAGTGTTGCATTTCAGTTTTTCAATGTGTTTGATTCACTCTTTACACTCCGTGCCCCCCCCCCCCCCCCCCCCCACACCAGACCTCATCGCTCCCCAGTCTCCCGCCGTCCAGCTGGACTCAGACTCCCAGCATGCACCTCTCCTGGGGGTGAAGCTGGAGCCCGACAGCACGGTGTGCGATGTTTGTGGGAAAGTGATGAAGAACAAGTCGAGCCTGGCGCGTCACGCCTTCATCCACACGGGGAACAAACCGTTCGCCTGCCACTTGTGCGAGATGCGATTCAACCGCCGCGACAACCTGCAGCACCACCTGAGCAGGCTCCACCCCAACGGCGTCGCCAAGCTGGAGAAGCAGCGTAACGTGCAGGCGTGGCTCTGTGCCGTCTGCGGCAAAACCTTCAACTGCAGGTCGAGACTGAAAACACACGAGGTCATCCACTCGGGGGTCAAACCGCACCGCTGCGACCTCTGCCCCAAAACCTACATGAGGACCAACGACCTCGAGCACCACAAGAAGGTCGTCCATGTGGACGGCGGCACCGAGGCTCAGCGGCCGCGCTCGCTGCTCTGTGACCTCTGTGGGAAAGAGTTCAAATGTAGGTCACAGCTGGCGCTCCACTTCCTGTCTCACACCGGAGAGAGGCCACACCTCTGTGACATCTGCGGGCGCAAGTTCAGCCGTCAGTACCAGCTCAAACGCCACGACATCCTGGTGCACGCCAACAGAGTGGACGGCGAGGAGAACGTGGCGCCCGACGCGCCGTTTGCATGTGACGTCTGCGGGAAGCGTTTGAAATCAGAGGCGCTGCTTTCCGCTCACACTCGCATCCACTCCGGAGACAAACCGCACCGCTGCGGCGTCTGTCTGCGCAGCTTCCAGCGCGCCACCTGCCTGAAGCAGCACCACGTACGGGTTCACCTGAGGGCCAAGCAGGGGCAGCGCGTGGCGGGCCGCAGGAAGAGCTCGACCACGCTGAAGGAGTTCCCGTGTCCCGTCTGCGCCAAAGTCTTCAAGTTCAGATCTCTGCTGGCGAGTCACTCGCTCGTCCACAGCGAGGAGCGACCGTACGCCTGCGACTTCTGCAGCCGCAGCTTCAGACGCCACAGCCACCTGAAGAGGCACCGCCACGTCGTGCACGCCAACGGAGCGCGCCCGCCACAGAGCTTTGTGTGCCACATCTGCGGGAAGGACAAGAAGTGCCGCTCGCAGCTCGCCAGACACGTCATCATCCACACGGGCGAGCGGCCGTACACCTGCGACCTCTGCCCTGCTCGCTTCAACCGCAGCGGGAACCTGCAGCAGCACAGGAAACGCATGCATGGCGTGGGGGCGGAGCCTGCAGAGGAAGCCCCGCCCATCCTGTTTGATGATGACATGACACCTGCACTGACCTACAAACAGGAAGAGACGGTGGTTGCCGTGGACGCTGAAGTCTGTGACGAGACGAGTCTGCAGCTCGTCAACATCTGAACAAAAACAAACAAATCAAACAAATAAACAAATACACTTCCTGTTTGAACTCTGAACTGATCTGATGTTCTCAAAGGTTCTGTAGAGAGAGAGAGAGAGAGAGAGAGAGAGAGAGAGAGAGAGAGAGAACCTCCTCTCGGAGTCAGTGTGTATTTGTGTGTATTGTGTTCTTGTGCGTCTGTAATAAATATGATCGATGATGTCAGTCAAGTCAACTTTATTTATACAGCACATTTATAACAGCTGAGGACCAAAAAAACTTTACATCCAAAACATCATAAAACACGTAAAAGCAAAAATTAAAAGTAAATTAAAACACAAAACAATAGTAAAAGTTCTAGCAGACACTGCTGCTGGGATAAAACACTCAACTAGAGGTAAAAGCCAAGGAAGAGAAATGGGTTTTTAAAAATGACTTAAACTGTTCAGTTGTGGCAGCAGATCTTATTTTAAATGGTAATCTGTTCCAAAGTGTCGGAGCTGCAACAGAAAAGGCTCGATCGCCCCTCGTTTGGAGCCTTGTTTTAGGCCCGTCCAGGAGCAGCCGGTTGGAGGACCTTAGTGCTCTGGATGGAGCATGAACATGTCGTAGTTCACTTAGGTAATGAGGTGTTGAGCCATTTAATGATTTAAAAGCCAGAAGTAAAATTTTAAAATCAATCCTGTAGCGAACAGGAAGCCAGTGGAGAGAACGGAGCACAGGGGTTATGTGGTCCCTATTTTTGTGCCTGTTAGGAGGCGAGCAGCCGCATTTTGGACAAGCTGCAGGCGTTGGATGGATGACTGGTCCAAGCCCACATATAGTGAGTTGCAGTAGTCCAGGCGAGATGTTATGAATGCATGTATTACTGTTTCTAGATCATTGGCAGGGAGGTATGATTTTATTTTGGCTATAAGTCTGAGCTGGTAAAAACTAGATCTCACAACAGTGGATATCTGTTTGCCAAATTTAAAAACATGATCAAAGTGCACACCAAGACTCTTTACAGATTTTTTCATATTAACAGCAAGAGGACCAAACGTTTCTACAGCACCAGGTTCTCCAAACACAATGACCTCTGTCTTATTGGGACTGAGTTTGAGGAAGTTTAGGGTCATCCAGGTTTCAATGTCTTTAAGGCAGTCGAGTAAGGGTTGTGGTGAACCCTTGCATTTCAAAGGCATGTAGACCTGTACATCGTCAGCAGAAAAAAGTGAAAAGATATATTGTATTTTGCAAAAATTGATCCCAGTGGTAGTATATATAATGACAACAGGATTGGGCCTAAAACAGACCCTTGTGGGACTCCACACATAAGTGGGGCTGTCTCTGATGAATAGTCCCCTAGGTGGACAGAGAAGGTCCTATCAGACAGGTATGACTGAAACCACTTGAGTGCTGTGTTTTTTATTCCTACGCAGTTTTCTAAACGTGATAAAAGAATTGTGGTCTATGGTGTCAAACGCAGCTGATAAGTCTGAAAGTACTAAGATGGCAGAATCCCCAGAATCGACAGTTAAAATCAGATCGTTAAAAATTCTTAGAAGAGCAGTTTCAGTGCTATGGCAGGGTTTAAAACCAGACTGGAACTTTTCATGCACCTCATGTGTCACTAGATAGGTTTGGAGCTGTGTCAGGCCTTTTCTAGGATTTTTGACAGTAAAGGGAGTTTTGAAATGGGCCTAAAGTTAGAGAGAACAGAGGGATCGAGATTTGGATTTTTTAGCAGAGGTTGCACGGCAGGTTGTTTGAAGGCAGCTGGAACACAACCAGATACAAGACAGGTGTTTATCAATGTATGAATTGAGGTGCCAACTGTATCAAATATTTTCTTAAGGAGACGAGAGGGGAGGCTAAGGGGCAGTTAGTGGGCCGAAGATGGTGAACAATCTCAGATAGACAGGACATTGAAATGGGCTCCAGCTGGTCCAAAACAGCTAGGCACATAGGAGGAACAGACGGGTCAGGTTCAGTGGGTGTGATTAGGGAGGATCTAAGGACTGATATTTTTTCTACAAAAAAATGAAGAAAAGTGTTACAGAGAGTAGAGGAGGGTGCAGCAGAATTATTGTCACATGGATTTATAAGATATTTACAGATATACAATATCTGTGGTTTATGGCAGTTATTTGAAATGAACACTGTTTTTGCAGTTTGAACAGCTTGTCGATAGCTCAAAAGGCAAGTTTGTAACATTTGGAATGACAAAAAAATGGTAATCAACTGGGTTGCAAGGAAGTTACTGTAAAATTAACGGTATATTGCTGTAGCTGAAGTTAGCTACCGTTTTTATAAATACAGCAAAAAGCTGTGATTTTAAACCTCAACAGGAACATACTGTTGAAAAGATTAGCAGTTTATTACCGTTTATTTACACTTCTTCATAAGAGGTATATTTGCAGATTTTTACTGTAAATTCTAGCAAAATACTACACCTTGCTGTTAATTCATTTCCTTCTAGCAAAATTGACACATTATATTTATTTTTCTAAACCTAGTGATTTGATAAATTACTCCTTGCATGTCATGTTATAAACACCATGTTTTAATGTGATAAATAAACATAGCCTTTGAAACTGCAACTTAAAATGTGAAGACAAATAATAAAACGTAAATAATAAAGTGTCTTCTCAAACCATGTCTGTCTTTATTGAAATTGACAAACTTAAAAAAATGTTTTTGTAAATAGAAAAAAATAAAAGAAATTAACCTTACGAACATGAAAGTTAGGTTAAATAGGCAAGAATTTAAAAAATAAAAATACTTACACAAATATTTACTTTAAGGCATCTAACAGAGGCCAATTCCAAAGCAATTTATATAAAGTGCAAAACATTTAAATTCAAGTATCAGCAACAACGAGCCGTTATCTTTATAGTAAGTAAAGAGGCTGCCAGGTTTTATATCTATGGATTTTCAGTTGGATGCAGTCTGCAACCTCACAGCATCCACAGCATTTTCCATCCAACTGAAACCCCATAGATGTAAAACATGGCAGCCTCTGTGGAAGAGGACCCACTCCCTATATGCAGATATAAAGGGCTCCTTTTAAAGTAACAAAAACACAATGAGTCACATGGTATTATACACTAAAACAGACTTATGAATAATGTATTGCACTTCTGCCACGTCTGTACCACAATGTGCCGGCACAGCTTACACACTGCACCTTTAGGTATGTATTAAGTATCGCTGCTGTCATGCCAAAACCTTCTGCAAAAAGGTCAACTTCTCCCCAGAGGAAAATAGTTTTAGAAGAGATCTTAAGAAGGTTTCATTTATTTCTTCTAGATAACACTGAGATCCATGTGAAAGCTAAATGAGACAATGGCTTATTTCTCCAGCTTCTCACCCTCCAGATAAAATAGCTGCACAAAATCTCAACCTCGTCTCCCTTTCAGTTCCAAAGGAGATCTCATCGAGTTCTGAAATGATTCTTGGATTTTTCTCAAGTTTTGAGACTTGGGTGGAGAACTTGGAGAGCTCTCTCAATTTACTCAATCTAACCTCCCTTCACTTTTTTCAAACTCAGTTTTTGAGTCATGTTGATCTCACATGGAGTAAAAACAGAGCCTTGTGCTCTCTGCTCTTTTAATAAACATGATTTATCGGTGACATGAAAATGTACTATTTTAATGCAATACATTTTAAAACAAAGCCCTATTTCTATAGGTCTGACAACCTAACTGGCTTTTAACATATTCTCCTTTATCTATTTATTTGTGCATGGTCCTGTTATCTGCACTTTTTTTTATAATATTCACAGCACATAGGTACATCATGTATGTGAGAAAATATTCACCATAATCAAACTGCTTTACTTTTTCAGAGTGAGCTTTCTACCTATTGGCCTATGAATATTAACAACATGAGCTACAGACACATGGAGACTTGGGGAGCAGTAAGCTGTAGCAGGCAGACACTGACACATAATAGGTTATGAAAATGGGCCAAAATAAGGTAAATTCTTAATAAAATTTTAATAACCCATTATTATACAGTATACAGTGATGCAATTTTAAATAAATTAAAATAGACAGGATTATTGACACGTGACCAGTTGCTCAGATACACCATGCTCTTTTTAATTGATTTTACATGTTAGTCCTTTCCAAAAAACACTTTCAAAGCATTTTAAACCAAGTTGTTCACTTCTGCACTGTCTTCACATAATAGGTCTTCATCAAAGGACAGGTCATCATCAGATGACTGGTTATGATCTTAAGTTCCCTCCTCAACAAACTCATGTAGGGGGTGACCAAATGTATCTATGTGAAAAGGATCTTCACTCTCTGATTCTTCATTAAGGCCAGCGTGATGTGTCTCTTTTGTGTGTTCAGAGCATTGGGAAAATGTGTGGTTGTTGTTGTCACACAAATTCCTGATTGATGGATGTTCCTCGAGGGCAAAGTCAGCAGATTCAGGAGTAGCATGGCACTCTAGTCCTTCTGTGCAGCAACCATCTGGCCTCCAGTTTGTTGATTCTAGACACAAAACAAAATCATATAAAACATTTTACATTTGTTTTAAATGTACACCAAGTGTTCAAAGGCAATATTCATGAGTTTGTGGCTTACTAGTCTGTACGTGTTTATTTTTCATAGAAATTCTGTCCATCTTAACACATAGCCAGTTACTACACTAATAGAGCGACGAAGAATGTGTTTTAAAGATATTATATTTGAATCTTTGGATATTAATTTCATTATCAAATCATAGCCCTATAAGCAATATAACAGGCATCTGTGCAGACAACACAGAGTAGAGGCAAAGACATAGCTGCCTCAAAAAACTTAAATATTTCTGGGAGGCATGCTTCTCAGTTGCAGTTTGCTTAACATGCAATAGAAGGGGTATGTGGTCATACTTTACCAACTCACTGATTGTTTGCTTCTGAATCATATCAATAATTTACAGCCTATTTTGTTGACTTTCACAAAACTTCATGTCTGTGTATTTAGAAAATGTGTTTTTGCTAGAGCAGTTGTTCCCTGAGTTCTCCACTCTTTGTGTGTCCCGCTGAAAACACAGGAATCATAAGGTTAAGATATTCAACTTACAACATACTTATGGGCTGTTGTGTTCTTAGTGCAATAGTTTTATCTAGAGTCACTCAGAAAAAAAGGCATGTTCGTGTATATTCTTGACAAAACTGCTATTTCAAACAAAGCACAAAATTCTTATATTCTTACATAGTATTATGCTGCCAAAGGCAAAGAAACTACTGAACTGTAGCTGAGAGAAGACCTTAAATAACAGTTAACCATATAACCACAAAAAAAAAAAATCTCACCTTTTGTCTGTAAGTATTTTCTGGAATCCTAACTTTTCTTCTCCAGCGTGAGTCTTATCTTTGTGTCATTTTCCAGTTGATCGAACTACAGCTCTTCCCCTGAAATAATTTCAATGGACAAAAAATAAGCAATTAGAACCCTGAGTAATAAGTACTTGAAAACCTTAATTCAAAGTCAAAAAGCCTTGCTTTCTTTAATTACAAAACATTTCCTGAATATTTGAACTATTCTATTCTTAAGTAAATCATAAACACATATACAGGCAGGTAAAAAAGACAGTCTCAACATTAAGTGTCTTAGTGAGGTGTTGTTCTACGACAGGCAGCCAGACCAGCTTCAATGTGCCTTGGTACTGATTCTACAAATCTGTGAATACTACAGGAGTGAGAAACAACATTCTAAATAAAAAAGAGATGTTTCCTCTTTTAGTGTTGCTACTGCAAAAGCTGTAGCTTATGACTGACATCAAGACCACTTCCACTGTGTCAGAACTGTTACACAAGATTAAATTATTACCCTTATATCTTTTTATTGATTTACAATGACTCTGCTCTCTTCCAAATAGCAATAAAAAATAAATGCAGTGGCCTGCAAACCTCTCATGTAAAGCTGCATCCAAGCCTGTACTGTTCTCTTGTTTTTTAATTTTTTAAAACAACTTTATTTTAAATTTTACATATTGTTACATCAAAGTCAGATGAACATTCACAGCAAGAAATTATTAACCCTTATCTCACCCCCCACCCCCTCCAGGCGGCGTCCCCACATAAATACACAAACCTTTAGACAACAAGGCAATAACAAATAGAGGGTGTATTAACATGCATGTAAGCACTCATATATAGAACAATATGCATCTAGATGTTGATCCTCTTAATGATAACAATATATACGCTGTTGCCAGAGAGACAAAAAGGAATTAGATAGACAATAACAATAATACAACAATAAGAAAAAAAAAAAAAAAAAAGCAATCACAAAAATAACCCAAACTGGCATGTTTAGAATATGCTACTTGTGGTACCAATATTCTAAACCCTTCAGGAGAAAGGGTAGGTAAGAGCTCCGACAACCATAATCAAAGTCTCCCAACTCAACAGTCACAGAGCCGATATAGCATCTCAGGCTAAAGATAGGCCTCTGACATAGTCCCAACATTATTTCTCTGATCCAATGAATATAGGTGGGGGGAATCCTTCCTTTCCAATTGAGCAGTATCAAACGGCGGGCATGTAATGACGCATAAGCAATCGCATTTTTGTGGAGGCGGGAAAACATCAATTCATCATCAACTGCTCCAAAAATAGCTGTTATTGGGTTGGGAGGTATCGTCCTACCAGATATTGCTGAGAGTGATTGGAAAACCGATATCCAGAAATTGCATAATGATGGGCATACCCAGAACATGTGCCCCAAGGAAACAGGAGAATGATGACACCTGGGACAAATTGGAGCCACATTAGGATATAATTTAGCTAACCTGTCATTAGAGTAATGCAATCTATGGACTATCTTAAATTGAATGAATCCATGTCTGATGCAGAAATATGAAGTGTGTATTAAAGAAATAATGTTTTCCCAAGTATCTTCTGAGATGAGCTCCCCAATGTCTCCTTCCCAAGCTGTCTTAGTTTTATCCAACGTGTGGGGGCAACTATTCAAAATAAGTTTGTATATTTTTGATATTGCACCTTTATTGACTGGATTGACATTAAGAACTGAGTAAGATAGGTCTTTAGGGGGTGGGCATGGATATTCTGGGAAGTGTTTAGAAGCAAAACTCTGAGCCTGAAGGTATCTAAAATAATGTGAATTTGAAAGATTGTGGTCCTTGCACAGAAAAGTAAATGACGCAAAGCTGTCATCAGTAAACAGATCTTGAAAAAAGACCAATCCGCTCCTACTCCAGACGGCAAAAGCCAAATCCAATTGAGATGGTGCAAAAAGATGATTAGACATTATTGGGGAGAAGCCACATGTATTATTGAGGTTAAAATATTTTCTAAACTGGCCCAAAATCCTAATTGTGTTTTGAACCACGACATTCGCACTCAAATCCTTTGCTCTTACATTTAATGGGAGGGGGGCAGTTAAGAAAGAGATTGGGGAGACTGGGAGAGTAGATTGTAACTCCATATGAGCCCAAATAGGGCCATCCTTATCCGCAAACGTGGTAATCCAATATGTCATCTTGGCAATATTAGCAGCCCAGTAATAAAATAAAAAATTAGGCAGACCCAGACCACCCTCTGATTTGACTCTCTCTAAGTTTGATTTCTTTGTACGTGCAGGTTTCTTGTTATATATAAACGATGAGATTAGGCGGTCTAGCTGGGTAAAATAGGATTTTGGGAGAAAAATGGGCACCACTTGAAACAGGTATAAAAACCTGGGTAGTACTGTCATTTTTACTGAGTTAATCCGGCCCGCCAGGGTAATAGGGAGCTTCGACCACCTACCCAGATCACTCTTGGTGCGTTCTAACATAGATTTAAAGATGTATTTAAAAATGTCCTTGACTGAAACAGCTGTCTTGACACCCAAATATGTACATTTTTCTTTCTCAACCTTAAAGGGAAGATGATCGTAATTGATCTGTCGTGCCAGATCAATTAGTGGAAATAGCAGAGATTTAGACAAATTGATTTTGTATCCGGAGATATTCCTAAATCTCTGCAGCAAGGAGAGAAGGCAGGGAATACTTTCTATCGTATCTGACATTTGCACAAGTAAATCATCTGCATAGAGAGATGTTTTATGGATTATGCCACCCCTTGTAATTCCCTTAATCCTATTATCGGATCTAATGGCAACTGCTAACGGTTCAATTGCAATGTCGAACAAAAAGGGCGACAGGCAGCAACCCTGCCTCGTACCCCTATGCAGCATAAAACAGTCAGAGATATTGTTATTAGTTCGAACAGCAGCCATGGGTGCAGAATATAGAATTTTTATCCAATTGCAAAAAATAGGTCCCAATCCAAACTTTTCCAAGGCAGCAAAAAGATAGTTCCATTCAATCCTATCGAACGCCTTTTCAACGTCAGGATTTAGGATAGCCTCAGGTTGTACTGGTGAGTTGGGGGACATTAAAACATTAAACAACCTCCGTACATTAAAAAACAACTGACGTCCAGAAATAAAGCCTGTCTGGTCCTCGTTAATGATGGTAGGAATAATGGCTGCTAATCGCTGCGCAAGGATTTTGGTTAAGATTTTATAGTCGCAACCAAGAAGGCTGATTGGCCTGTAAGACCTACACTGTAGGGGGACCGAGATTGTCGCTTGAGAGAGTGTTGGTGGTAATTTTCCATTGACCAATGATTCATCATAAACAGATTTTAGTTTCTGAGAGTGTAGCTTGTAAAACTCAACAGGGAACCCATCCGGGCCCGGTGACTTCCCTGTTGGAGTTATTTTAATAGCATTTACTATTTCTTCAGATGACAATGGCTGTTCCAAGGACGACTGAGAGTCCGAAGAGAGTTTAGGGATATCTAAAGAGTTGAGAAATTAGTGGATTTCAGACAAGTGAGTGTCTGCCTCCGATTGATACAGGGCAGAATAAAATTGTTTAAACTGATCATCCTTTGGATCATCCGCTCAGCAGACTGTTGTTTAAGCTGAAGTGCGAGGAGTCTCCCTGCTCTATCTCCATGTTCATAATAAAGTTGTTTAGATTTCAAAATGTTTTTTTTCATTCTCCACATTGAAAGTGTATTAAACTCGGATTGAAGCAGCAATTTTTTTTTTTTAAAAGCTCAGGCGTAGGCGAGCGAGCATAGCGTCTATCAACATGGTAAATGATAAATGGACTTGAGCTTATAAAGTGCTTTTCTAGTCTTCCAACTACTCAAAGCGCTTTTACACCACATGTCACACCTACACATTCACACACTGATGGTAGTGATCGCTATGTAGTATCATCCATCAGAAGTAACTAATGCCAGTCATACACCGCCACCGAAGCAGCGAGAGAAATTCTGGGTTAAGTGTCTTGCCCAAGGACACATCGGACATGTTGCCCAGCTGGGGATCGAACCCTCGACCTTCACATCCGCAATGCTGTCTGTTAAATCCCTAAGTTGCCTAGAATGCTCCTTATTCCTTTGGGCAACATAAGAAATAACTTGTCCCCTGATGTACGCTTTCAGAGATTCCCACAGAATACTCCTTGAGGTGTCTGGAGTTACATTCATTTCAAGGAAGAAGTCAATCTGGTCATTAAGATACGTTTTGAAGTGTTTGCACGAAAGCAAGTGGGGGTCTAGGCGCCAGGTGCGCTGGGGCGCTATATTACTAGGAAATATCAAGTCCATTAGTACTGGGCCATGAGCTGATAGCACTTCGCTATGGTAACGACTACTGGGTATCAGGGAAAGCAACTGTTCATCTACTACGAAATAGTCAATCCTAGAATAGCTATGGTAGACGGGGAAAAAAGAGAATTGTTTCACAGTAGGATTTTTTGCCCGCCACGGATCTGATAGGCCGTGAGAGCGAAGGAAGGAGTTAATGGCCACTGCAGATGTTGATAAAGTACTGTTTGGTCTCGGGTTCAACCTATCTAGGTTGGCATGAAGCACACAGTTAAAGTCCCCACCTAACACCAATTTATGGGAATTAAGATCAGAGAGGATTGAAAATACATTTATAAAGAACTTTGAGTCCGTAAATGTTAGCCAGTATTAATGATGTATTAAAGAGTCTGCCAACTGCAACAACATGTCTGCCATGTCTGCCATTGCTGTCAGATATCATTTCTGAAAGTTCAAAAGGAATCCCCTTTCTAATCAAAATTGCCGTTCCCCTGGTTTTGTAATCAAAACGAGAGTGATACACTTGCCCAATCCACTTACATTTGAGAGTTGATATTTAAATGCGTCTCCTGTAAGAATATGACATCAGGCTTTAGTGACTTCAAATGGCTAAAGACTTCGCTTGACCATGTTGTTCAGACCTTTGACATTCCAGCTGATGAAAGAAATTGCATTACGCTTATCTACGCTATTGTTGGGGTTGTATCAAGTCACCTTTGGTTGTATTCTTTAATAATTATACTTAATTATTAATAATATAAATAAAATATCATTAAACTATGTTTAATCTCGTTTTGGGGCACCAACCTGTAATCAGGTAAATATAACCAAAATATCACTCAAATCAGTCTCACATTAGTTATTTAATTACTAATATTATTAATAATGAATAATTATATTTAATAAATTGAAGGCGTGAAATCCGTACACAAAGCCTTCGCACCCAGCTTATATCACAATGTAAATACACCAGTAACCACAAACAACTGCTCTCTTAAATTATAACAGAATTTATTTAAACAAAGCAACATCAATCCAAAATCAATGAACTTAATTAAACAAATCACTATTATAAACTAACCTAAGCAACAAACATTATCAAGCAAGACTTGTGGAAGGGGTGTGTGTGAGAGAGAGAGAGAGAGAGAGAGAGAGAGGGGGGGGGGGGGGGGTGGGGGGGGGAGAAGAAAGGGGAGGAGATGGCTTCGTACCCACGTGGTCACCCTTCCGATGGCGCACACCTAACAAAGGCCTAAATGTGGCCTTAAGGTCTAAAAGAGACTGAGTTCGGCCCTACACAATCTGTGTCTCTGAGGCGTCTGGATAGCCGCGAGTGTATAGATGTGTGTGTGTGTGTGTGTGTGTGTGTGTGTGTGTGTGTGTGTGTGTGTGTGTGTGTGTGTGTGTGTGTGTGTGTGTGTGTGTGTGTGTGTGTGTGTGTGTGTGTGTGTGTGTGTGTGTGTGTGGCCTACGTGCGTAATGGCGCGGTGGTGGAGTTGGTCTCCAGATGTACGTTTACACAGGAATGTGTGTGTGTGTGTGTGTGTGTTCGTAGAAGGGGAAATAAAAGAGAATAAAAGAGAAATGCGTGCCTGAAGAGGCCGGATCACAGTCCGACTCCCGCGCCACAACTCGGAGTAATTCCCTTCATTCACAGAAACAAACCAATAGCCGAATTCAGGTTAATACGGCTTACACTGGCCTTTCTGATCAGAAGAGTAATACCCGGTTATAACGCTGTTACGCTAAACACATATAGGACGCAGCGGTCCGAAACAACAACAAGAGTTTTAAACAGTTAAAACTCAGGACGCAGGTCCAACAAAGATAAAAATTACAGTTTCTGCTTCGATCAACAATTGTTAAAAACCTAATTAATTCTCCGTCGAGTGGAAAGATGTCCTTTTGATGTCCTTTCGTTGCAGGACGGAATAAGACCGTTATCTTTCTGATAATCTGTTATAGTCTGACGCTCTCCGAGAAACTGAGATGCGTTCACTGGACAATCCGAGCTCGGAATTTAGAACATTGCCGGCCGCGGATTACCTGCGCGCCAAAAACGTAAAACAAAGGAAGATTGTTGCAGGAAACAGGAGGTGAGCTTGTGTCTCCAAACACTAGAAGTCAGCGCGTGGAAAGAGAAAGAACAATGGAAGACTTGGAGCTTTGTAGCCTGGCCTGCTCCATGGGGGGTCTACCTCAGGTCCCCTCCAATGAGGAGAGAGAGGTTCCGGTCCCCCCTTTACTTCACACGTAGGTGTGAAGTACCGCAGGGGATTCTGGGATTAAGAGTCCTTTTAAGCCTCTTTGTGATCTCAGTGAATAACTCAAATGAGGCTTCAAACAGAGGTGCAGGCCCAAGTCCATTGTTTGACTGCGTGGCCCAACACTATCGAGAGCCGTAGTTCCACAAATGAGTATATGAACTGGTATAACACAATAGCAAAGCCTGCACAAATATGTGTATGATTGGGTTAAAACATGTAATAAAAGCAAAACTGCAAGACAAAAAACAAACAAAAACAGAAAAGAAAACAAGAAAGGACTGCTTACCATCCTGGATCCCAAGGCTGGTCTTCTCCCTGAGACTTAAACACACTCATCCCTCTCCTATAACACATCAAGGCTAACCTAAACTCTCACATGAACTGTGCAGAACAAAATGGAACAGGGCCCACCTAGCACCGTCATTACAACATGTATATAAGCACTTTAATGACCACAGGCTGAGACATCTCTTAAATCTACATGAAGAGGATATAACCACTAAAATATAAAATAAATAAATAAAGGAGGGACTTCCGGTGAGGCGCGAAGCAAGATGGCAGCACGGCACTGAGCGCTGACATAAACCCCTCTTTTTTAGAGTTAATTGGGGCTCATAGACGATATTAAAACAAGCCTGATTCAGAGAAGAGTTAACTAAAGACATGGCTTCGGAAAAAGAACGAAGCTCGACTAAGAAACTAGATTCCAGCAGACGAAACCAAGCTAGCGATTCACCCGAGGAATTAGCTTTGCTAATCAAACTAACAACAGAGATGGAATCTGTTCATGACACGACATGCTAAAGGACTCGCTTGAAAAAGCTCTCGGACCTATAGAAAAGCATATGGAAGAAAATGGAAACATCCTCCGATCGTTAAAGGAACAATCAGACATTCATGCTAAGAAATTCAACACGGTCTTCAAAAAGATAGACAAAAACGAGAAAGGCACAGGCTCATGTCTCGCAGAGGGTTAGGAAGACACAATGTGCGGAGGGCGATGATCCGAGAGGCTATCTACAGAAGATGCTGCCTAAGTGGATTCCACAACACTTTGGTGGAAATAGATAGAGCTCATCGCAGACCATGATCTTCAGGCTTCTATGCTACACCGACCGGCAGGTTATCCTGGAGGGACCCGCCCTCCCCGATTACAGTCCTGGGACAACGCAGGAGTGGCAGGAATACAAGGGGATCCGCTCTAAACTCCGACAGAAGGGGATTGAATCATTCTTTATATATCCGGCGATTTTGAAAGTGAATCACAAGGGTATGAGGATGTCATCTAACTCGGCAGAGGAGGTGGAGGAAGGTATGGAAGACGACACGGAGCTGAGAGCATAGGCTATCTGGGATATAACGGACATGAGCAGGCTATGTCCTACAGGTGCTGTTTTATGTTTTTTCTCCTGATGGAAAATCGGTAAGGTACCTCTTTGTTTTTTTAAGAAAGGAGCCAATTTGTTTTTCACTTCTGCGGGCGAGTTATGATGTGATGGCTCAGTTAACTTGTTAAGTTAATAAGGACAATGTGGTACTGGGATAGAAGTCTGACCAGAATATATATTTTAACTCCAAGGTGATTTTGAATACAAAAATGTTATAGGATTATCACGAATGGAACTGGAATAATAGTAGTTTGCTTTGATTGTAACCAACAGGTTCGTTTTGGTTTACTCAGGAGATATGTCGCCGTTGTGCGACGGCCTATTAAAGCAACAGTCTCCAGCGGGAGCTGTTGTGCATCTCAAAGAATAGGTGTTAAATTACTTTAAGGTTATAATGCTCTTAAGTTTGAAGATTAATAGGGTTAGACAGATGTTTTTGTTTAGTTGATATGACTGTCTATGGCAGGGGTGTCCAAAGTTTTTTTAGTGAGGGCCAAATACAAATAAATGTATTTGGGGCCGGGCCACACACTAGAGGTGACATATTAACACATGAATACTGTGTGTATTTCTAACTCACTTATAATCTGAAGAACATTGCACTCAGTGGGAGCAGTGATGGTGTCCTTTGGATTGAAGGATGGCTGACATGTCTGGAGTAAGTTTGGTGGTTGAGACACGAAGGACTTCACAGAGATGGCTATCAGTCATTCTGGTTCTCAGTCTGCTTTTGTTATGATTTAACAGAGAAAATGTTTGTTCACATATGTATGTTGAGCCGAACAGGCTCATCATTCTTTTTGCGTGGCGTCTCATCAGAGGAAACTTTATCCAAACTCTGATAGAAGTCAGGGAGGGAGAGAAGCTGATGTTGACTCTTCAGAGAATCATCACATTGCATTTCAATCAGTTCTAACTGCAGACTCTCTTCCACTTCTTCTGCATCCACCAGAAAGGGGGTCGAGAACAGCTTGATTTCTTTTTCAATGACAGAAAAATCTTGGAAACGCTAGTTGAATTCTGTCAGGAGAGATGTAATCACAGACACATATTTCTCCTTTTTAGCAGAAAGGTCGGCCTTTGGAATAGCAGACTTGATTTCAGACAGCGCAGGGAAGTGTGCAGCATTAAAGCTTCGTAGTTGTGTCTCAAACAGACGGAGCTTTACACAGAAGGCTTTCATGTGCGCATACAGGTGAGGCACCAGCTGTTCTTTGCCTTGTAGGTTCTTGTTCAGTGTATTCAGATGATGAGTAAGATCAAATAAAAAAGCCAGGTCTGACAGCCAAGAGGTCGGCCCTTTTCTTTCAAAAACTGGTCGATTTCTGATCTCAGCGAGTAAAACCGCTGCAGCACAGAGCCGCTTCTTGGTGGATTATACAGTGCATCCTAACAGCCTCACCTCCACTCTCTTTTACCTTGGCGCACACCATCGATGCCATTCCTTTGCGCTCGCTGGTCATGGCCGAAGCTCCATCCGTTGTTACTCCACAGAGCTTTTCCCATTTAAGCCCCATCTTTTCAATGGCCTCCGACACAGCTTCAAAAATGTCTTTACCCGTCGTTGTGCCTTTTAGGCTCATCATATCAAGCAGCGCCTCCGTACAGGAAAAATTATCATCCACTCCCCGCAAAAAAATTAACAGCTGCTCGATGTCTGTGGCATCTGTGCTCTCATCGCATGCTATCGAGTAAAAATCAAAAGCACAAGCTTTGTCTTTCAGCTGAAGTTTCAAGTTAGCTGACAAGTCCTCGATTCTCCGCACCACTGTATTTCTGGACAAGCTCACGTTTTTGAAATCCTGCACTTTTTCCGGGCACATTATTTCTGTGACTTTGATGAGGCACTGCTTTATGAAATCGCCGTCTGAGAACGGTTTGCCGTGCTGGGCAATAAGTTTAGCCACTTCATAGCTTGCTGTTGTGGCGTTTTCCTGTATTTTGTTTGTACGAAAAAAAATCTGTTGTTGAGCTTGCAGGCTAGCTGCCATTTGCTTGACTTTCTGTGTTCGTTTGGCACCGGTGTACGATGTGTAGCTCTGGTCTCATTGTGCCGATGGACATTATACTCTTTCATCACAGCAACATCTTCCTTGCAAATCAAACAGACACACTTTCCGTTGACTTCTTTGAAGAAATATTCATTTTCCCACCGTGTTTGAAATCTCCTACACTCACTAGCTATTTTGCGCTTCTTCGGTGCTGCCATTTCTGGTGACTACCTTCGCGGTATAAGTTTTTCTTTGCTTAATTTTGTTTAGTGGAGAAGCACCGTTTCTGTGGCTGGCTCCATCTAGTGTTGAAACTGAAAAGTGCAACAGAGTTGAGCTCAAGCTTCTTGTACGGGCCATATTCAATTATATTTTCAGAATTTGCTGCGGGCCAATAAAAACTGGACCGCGGGCCGCAGTTGGCCCGCGGGCTGTAGTTTGGACACCCCTGGTCTATGGGAACCATTATGCCTGTCTTATTTTCAAAGCTAGGAGGGGGACAGTCAGTGTTCGGTGTTTGACATTGCTAAGTGACACTCACGGATGCTACGAGGAAAGGGGTTGAGGGGTTGAGGGGGAGGGGGGGGAGGGGGGGGAGGGGGTTAACTCAGGGCAACACAGACAAAGTTGAAAGTTTCATTGTATCATTTAATGTTAGAGGACTAAATTCTCCCTACAAGCGATCAAAGATCTTGGATTTCTTACGCAGAAAGAAGATTGATATTGCAATGTTACAGGAAACACATCTTATACCTAATGACGTTTCCAGGGTTCAAAATCGTTTCTATAAACCTGTGGTGGCATCAGCTGATGGTACGTGAACAAAAGGAGTAAGGATTTTAATGAGCCGTAGCTTGAATGTATCAATTGATAAGACTGGCTCTGACAATAAAGGGCGTCTGGCATTTTGCTGTGTGTCCATTCAAGACAAAAAAGTTGCATTCGTTAGCCTATATGCCCCAACCATATTTAAGGCCGAATTCTTTCCCTCAATTACCTCACAACTATTGAAATTAGGTGACTACCAACTGTATGTTGGTTCTGACATGAATGCTTTTGTGAATTCTAACCTCGATAAATCTTCCACAACTATATCAGGTTCTCAAGAAGCTGCATCCAAAGCACTTAATCTCTTTATATCAGACTTAAATCTAGCTGATGTGTGGAGGATGTATAATCCATCTGCTAAAGACTATACCTTCTTTTCTACAAGACATAAAACCTTCTTGCGAATAGATTACATCCTTATATCCTCTGGTTTGCTGCCTTCTGTACAATTAATAGAATTTTTGCCCAGACATTTATCGGAGCACAATCCAGTCATTTCCACTTTTAATTATGGTAATATAAAAAATAGGGCTACTAGATGGAGGTTCAACTCCACTCTTCTACAAAACAAGGAATTTATTTCACAATTAAGAACAGAACTGACTGAATTTATAGCTTTGAACAAAAATAGTGTCACAGATATGACAGTAGTTTGGGCCTCCATCAAGGGCTTTATTTGGAACAACGCCATACGGTTAAGTTCCCACTTACATAAAAACTGGCTTCAAAAGGTTTCCGCACTAGAAGAACAATGTAAAATTTTGGAGAATGATCTTAAAAGTAGGTACACCGTAGCAAAAGACAACGGTCTCAAATTGAAACAAGCACTTTTGGCACAAGATTTTGGCACTATCTATAAAACAACAAGAAGCTAAAAGGTCCATACCATCGATTAGATGTGCTAAACGTGGAGTCGTATCTTCAACAGAGGAAATAAATGAGACAAGAATTATTTTAAAAACCTGTATACAGGTGGCTCAGTTCCTTCTGAAGAGGACTTCATTAGGTTTTTTAGTGGGTTGGACCTTCCTACATTGTCATTGGAAGACACCAAAAATCTAGACTCTCCTATTACATTGGATGAACTACTTAAAGCAGTCAAAATCACAAACAAGGGCCGTACGCCAGGTATAGATAGCATACCTGTGGAGCTTTACTTAGCAATTTGGGATATTATTGGACGTATTATTAAGGGACGTCTCGCCTCTGATAATATTCGCCGGCTCCTACACATTCTGAGTGCAACACATAAAATCCCACCTGACTGTGGCCTTCTTTTTCTGGATGCGGAAAAGGCATTTGATCGTCTTGAATGGCCTTACCTTTGGAGGGCTTTAAAAGAATTTAAATTTGGAGATAAATTTATCAATATGATCCAAACACTGTATGCTAACCCTACAGCGCGGGTATGTGTGGGAGGAGGCTTCTCTGATTTCTTTGACATAAAACAGGGCACGCGCCAGGGGGACCCTTTGTCCCCTTTGATGTTTAATTTATCCATAGAACCGCTGGCACAATTAATTAGATGCTGTCCACAATTCTCCTCTATTACGATAGGTGCAACGTCGCACTCCATATCGCTATATACGGACGACACATTAGTTGACATGGCAGATGTTCAACGGACTCTCTCCTTTGTTTTAGAAACACTGGAATCCTTTGGATATTTATCAGGATACAAGATGAACATATCAAAATCAGCACTGATGCTGATAAATACTGATAAAGGTAGAGTGTCTCTCCCACCCCAGATTAATGTGACAAATGAGGTTCTTTACTTGGGTATCAAAATTAATGCTTCCCTATCAACTATAGCCAAAACAAATTACTCTTTAGTAAAAAAATAGAGGAAGATATTAAAAGATGGAGACATCTGCCAGCATCAGTCCCAGCCAGTATATTGGTTATCAAAATGAACGTCTTACCCAGAGTTAATTTCTTTAGCTCATTGATCCCACTTGCACCTCCAACAGGATACTGGCAAAAACTGGACTCATTATTACAATCCTACATTTGGAATGGTAAAAGACCCAGTATAAAGTGGTCAGCCCTTCAATTCAGAAAATCAGATGGAGGATGGGCATGTCCGAATTTTAAAATGTATCACTGGGCATTTGTGTTGAGAAGTCTCAGTAGTTGGATGGAAGAAGATAAAAAGTCAGCTTGGAAGCATTAACAAGAGTTAATAGCGCCGATAAGATTAAAGGATTTTCTCCTTATAGGTATGTCTACCAAGAGGTGTGGTTTATATTATGGTCCGATTTTAACTCATATGCTGCGGGTGTTTAAAGCAGCAGAAAAGTTCCTAAATTTTAAAAGTGTATGGTGTAAGTCATCTCCAATATGGAACAATAATCACCTTCTAACTGGGGGAAAGTCATTCACCAATAAAAGCTGGGAGGATAAAGGTATTACGACTCTTCAAGATATTAATGGAGCAAATAATATCCGTAACTTTCAAGAGCTTGTCTCTCAATATGATATTGATAAGCACTCTCTTTTTTCTACTTCAGAGTAAGGTCAGCCTGTAAAGCCTACAAGGTTCCCTGGGGGTCGGATTTAAAACACCATCCTATTTTAAGTTGGATAAAGAGTGCCCTGAAACGGATAGTGTCATATATCTATGATAAATTAACCTCCCAGAAATATATGTCCACGTCAGGAATGAAAGCTTGGGACAGGGATATATCCGGATTGGGACAAGAGGGATAGCTGGGTTTAACATTCAGTAAATTCGCTAGGCTGTTGTACTGCCTGTAACTTGATGGTGTTTCAATAAAAAATGAATGATAAAAAAAATAAAAAAATAAAAAAATAAAGAATGTTACCCTCGATATATAAACAGTAGTGATTACAAAAGAAAAAAGATGGCTTAGTTACAACACAGATAAATCACCATTCAGTTTAAAGTGTAGCATTGTAATTCAGCCACCAATAGGCTAGTGGCTGTTCAGAGTTTAGACCACAGAAATTGTCTTGTTGTTACCGAGTCCTTCTTACCGGAATAAGCCCAAAGACCAAACATAAGACGCAGCCAACTGTAGTGTGGTAAGTAGTTAAACATTTCACCAGCCTGAGCCATGAGCTTCAACATAAACATGAAGCATCAATAGTCCGTCTCCCGCAGACGGCAGATTGGCCTCAATGTACTGCTTCGCCTTGGTCAGGTCTTCAAAAGATGTTTGTTTGCCAGCTGAGGTCGTGACCTTGAGTGTGGCTGGATATAAGAGACATCGGCGAAGTAATCCCCGAACTTCTGTGAAGGCCGCTCTCTTTTTCCTGACTGACGCCGAGTAATCCGGGTAGATGTGGAAGCGCTTGCCGTTGTGGGAGATCGGTCCCGACCCCATAGCCTTCCGGAGAACGTCTACTTTCTCCTGAAAGTGGAATTTAATAATTATGGGTCTTGGAGCGTCCCCATCTTTCAGCCTCGCTGTAAACTCCTGTGCAGGTCAAGGCTAAGTGTCTCCTATAGCAGCTGAGCAACGGCCTTCTCCGGTCGTATATATTTCCAAATCCTTCCTCCACTCCGAGTAGTCTGCAGTTATCTCTCCACTGTCGGGATTCCAAGTCGTCGGTTTTATCCACTAAGCGGCTTATCTGTGCCGACATGGTGGTAACTTTAGCCTCAAGCTCCACGACCCGGTTAGCATAGCCGTTAGCTCCCTCCTCAAGATCCTCAAAACGTGTTACAAACGATGCGTTTTCCTTCCTGTGCGCACGTTTGAGATTTCAGACCTCAAGTCAGCTGTCAGTTCACCTGTAGCCACCAGGTGGGTCCTCTCCTCCAGGTGGGTCCTCTCCTCCAGGTGGGTCCTCTCCTCCAGGTGACACAGTCTTGTTCCAGGGAAACGGACAGAGCACACAAAACCACGCCCCCCCCCCCCCCCCCCCCCCATTTACTTTTTATTTTTAGTCTGTGTTCTCTTCAGGATCTGAGCTCACCAAATTAAAATATAGAGATAAACTGTGTATTACTTACCCCACTGACCTTTGATCACGTGGCTACAAGGACAGGGAAACACACACACCGTTAATGCATCTATGGTCAGATTTACTAAAGGTGTGTGTGTCTTAAAACGTGTGTAAACTTGATACCACCAGCAAAAACAGTGTTATCTGATCTACTAACGGTGAGCTGTGAGGACTGCGTCTTTCAAATGAGCAAAACAACACACGTTGACCATTTAGTACGTTTGACTTAATGAATATTCAGTATGGTTTCTGTCCTAACGTGTAAAACACTGGGAGGAGAAAATGCAAACAAGTGAAGTTAGTACACACATTGTGATTTACCTCTGCACCAGGACGGACAGAAGATCTGTTTTATCGCCGGACTCTTTTCCTTTCACCAATCGCGGACAAAGCGATTCACAAGTGAGGCTTAATTAGGTCTGGGCAGAATTAGCTTTAGAGAGTGTTTTTAACAATTGTTGATCGAAGCAGAAACTGTAATTTTTATCTTTGTTGGACCTGCGTCCTGAGTTTTAACTGTTTAAAACTCTTGTTGTTGTTTCGGACCGCTGCGTCCTGTATGTGTTTAGTGTAACAGCGTTATAACCGGGTATTACTCCTCTGATCAGAAAGGCCAGTGTAAGCTGTATTAACCTGAATTCGGCTATTGGTTTGTTTCTGTGAATGAAGGGAATTACTCCGAGTTGTGACGCGGGAGTCGGACTGTGATCCGGCCTCTTCAGGCACGCATTTCTCTTTTATTCTCTTTTATTTCCCCTTCTACGAACACACACACACACACACACACACACACACACACACACACACACGCACAGAGATCTATACACTCGCGGCTATCCAGACCCCTCAGAGACACAGATCGTGTAGGGCCGAACTCAGTCTCTTTTAGACCTTAAGGCCACATTTAGGCCTTTGTTAGGTGTGTGCCATCGGAAGGGCGACCACGTGGGTACGAAGCCATCTCCCCCCCTTTCTTCTCCCCCCCCCCCCCCCCCTCTCTCTCTCTCTCTCTCTCTCTCTCTCACACACACACACACACACACACACACACACGCACACACTTACATTCACACCCCTTCCACAAGCCTTTGCTTGATAATGTTTGTTGCTTAGATTAGTTTATAATAGTTATTTGTTTAATTAAGTTCATTGATTTTGGATTGATGTTGCTTTGTTTAAATAAATTCTGTTATAATTTAAGAGAGCAGTTGTTTGTGGTTACTGGTGTATTTGCATTGTGATATAAGCTGGGTGCGAAGGCTTTGTGTACGGATTTCACGCCTTCATTAAATTTAGTTATTCATTATTAATAATATTAGTAATTAAAGAACTAATTTGAGACTGATTTGAGTGATATTTTGGTTATATTTACCTGATTACAGGTTGGTGCCCCAAAACGAGATTAAACATAGTTTAATGATATTTTATTTATATTATTAATAATTAAGTATAATTATTAAAGAATATAACCAAAGTTGACTTAATACAACCCCAACAATCTGGTCTGCAAATCTTTTTTTCTAAATGTAAGTGTTGAAAAACGGGGGTCGTCTTATAATCAGGGTCGTCTTATATTCGGACCAATACGGTATTTGCCACTGAAATTTTCCAGAAAGCCTCCAATGTTGTGTGAGCCCAGGTTGTCTCCACCAATGGCTTGCAAGATTCCTTTGTATTTCTGTCCATTGGTTTCAAGGTCTTGAAGGTCTTTCATCAAGCATCCCATGACCAAATCCTGACTCAAATACTCAAAATCATTTTCTCTACAGAGAAGAACAAATTGCATCTGGTCGATACTTGACCGGTTGTGTGGCAAAAGGTCTGCAAGTGTGAGATACATGGCCAGTATTTTATGTTTCTTTTTTCCTGACCCCAGTGGGTGTACAATTTTGAATAATCTTGATAAAGTATCAAGCCTAAAGATGACCTCTCTGTCTCTGTCATGTTGTTTCCGATGTTTTCACCTTCCCACACATCTTGTAAAATATCATCCGACTGGATACGGCTGTGTACTTCGCTATATTGTTCCATCACTGACTTGCATTGAAAAACGGCTTCAATTGTCTGTTTTATATGGACACACTGAGCAAAACACTCTTTACCAGCTTCATTCTGTCCTAGACAAGCAGGCAAAGGTCCAACATAATTAAAGCTCTTCTTGTACCATGTTTTTCTGCGCTGGTCCATTTTTAATGTGCGGCTATTGCATGCCCAGAAGAGATCACCTGCTTTCAGTTCATCAATGATGTCATTAATGGAAGCCTCTGGAACCCCAAGTGCAACTAACTTCTCATTAAGTTTAAAAAGTAAGTGTGATTGGTTGACATCGTGAATTGACTCTATGTCTTCAATGATTGTCTGAATGACAGAGGATGGAAGCAGTGATTTAGCCTGTAGCTTCAAATAAAACAGAGCGAGATTCCTTCACAATAAGGTCTCATAGATATTCTCTGGACCAACCTCAAAATCCTCTTCCTCATCTATATGTTGTTCTGATGTCATCATATCACCATCATTGTTTTGAGAGGTTTCAGCTTCAGTCTCCTGTGCCGTGGCAACAATGGGATTAATAAGGTTTGCCTCTGTTGAATGTTTGTGCTTTCTTGATAAGTAGGATGTAAATGATGATATTACAGTGAAAGTCTTGTCACACTGATTAAAGGTGCATGCCACTGTTCGTCCCTCTTTAATGTGCACTCTCAGATGGGAATACAACTGACTCACTGTATCACATTTTGCACTACACAAATCAACATGGCATTTTAGAGGCTGTGTTTCTCCTCCTGTTTGTCGAACCTTGTTGTCATCTGCTGGTGGGCACCTTACATCTACACAGCCGACACGTTTGCTTGTAGGTGTGGCTGTCCGTTAGTGTCTGCACGCGGCGCATGGAACGGATTGTGTGTGTGTATGTGAGTCTGATCGGCATCTAATCGGCATTAGACCGGCCGGTCACGGGTCAGGGCCGAGCAGGCTAAAAACATGTCAATCTCCCCTGAGTTACATAGCGCCCATCTGTCAATTATGTCAGCTATACGCGCCTTACTCTGGATTACATATCGTTCACACAATCCAAACGGAGCCATTAAAAAAACATTCAGCCCTGTACAGTGCGTGCCCGTGATGACAATAACTAATCAGACCTATTCAGTTTTATTTTACAAGGCTATGAACAACACGCACAATAAATGCTGCGAGAACGGCCTTTTTGGAGGTGACTGCTTTTTATTAATATGTCTCAACGCATTGCAGACCCATATAACAACCCCTACCAACGCTTGAAATTATAAGAAAATGTTTTGTGGGGTTTTCCCATTTAGCAATTGTTAAGATCAAGCTAATGGTAGCTGGCAAATAATTTACTCACTGTGTGTGCCTGCAGTGTTTGTGTGTCATTTCAAACTCTAGCTAATGCTAATCTTACAAATGACTTCAAACTTAGTAAGTGATGGTTTTTGCCTATTCTAACTACCTAACACTCACCTGTTTATTGTCAGGATGGAGATGGGTAACAATCTGACTTCCAACTCCACTGTCCTCCCAACCATTTGGTCTCACCTTCTTGTTCCCAACATGCATTGCAAAAAATACGAGAAATTACTGTTTACTTTCCTTCAAGCAATAATACAGTAAAATATTGTTATAAACCTTTATAATACAGGGTTGTCCTGTATTTAAACATAATAGGATTTTACAGTTGAAAATTCCTTGTAAATTTACAGCAATTCGTTAGAGTGTAGAGTTATTTTCACAGCACACATGTATATGAAAGTCCCCACAAATTAAAATAGAGTCATAATCCAGCACGATACCCGCTGGAAAGTAAAAAGTCAGCAAACTCATGTATGAAATGTTTGTTGTATTTCGGTGGACGGTACACGGGAGAGGAGAGGTTTCAAAGAGCTGCAACTCAAAGCTTGTGTATGTGACCGGTCTATTCAAGCGACAATGAAAAGCAGATTTCATTACAGTAGCTAGCCCTCCACCTCAGCCAGAAGTACGAGGAGAGCTGAAAAATGTACAATCAGGAGGGAGAAGCTCTGAGAAGGATGTGGACTCACCAACTTGTAGCCAGGTCTGTCAGGAACATAACATCCAGCTCACGGCATGTGAAAAAATCATTCAGCACAAACGTTTTGTTGGCTACAGATCTAGCATTAATAAGAGCCATCTGAAGATTTAAATCCACACAGCCCCGGTTAGGAGCACGGCACAATGGGCGGGTTAGGGTTAGCACTTCGTATGCACAAGATCCATGAAACAGCTGGCAGGCCCCAGCTGTGAGGAGGACGCCGCGCTGTAGTTAGTGGATCAGTGAAGTCAGGCTGGCAGGGTGGAGGCTCGCAACTATCGGGCCATGCACAGCAGCCTTCAGGCCGGGATAGATAGGCTGGATCCATCGTGGGCTCAGGACAACAGGAAAGTGGCGGTGGAAGCCACGGGAGCCATCATCATCATGGAAGCGAAGAGGATCAACATCTGAAGATTTCAGGTGAGCCTTGTGTCGAACTAGCACTCCTGTGCGCTTTCTACGAGGAAGCCCGCACGGTAGACGGCGCAGGTAAGGCGGGATGTTTGAGGTGGAAGGCTCCTTGTGTGTTCTCCCAAAGTGCCTCTTGACAGATACAGTTCCTTCCAAGAGACTTGGATGTTGAGTAGAGCTTGGCGATCATAAACCAGGAGAGCAGTTATATCCCATTTAAATAACAGAGCAGCAAACAGAAGGCAGACTGGCCGAACATACTGAGACTTCAGATTCTTCCTTTCCTTACCTCCTTACCTCCTTACTTCCTTACCTTCCTGCTTCCTCTTCCTACCTCCCTCCTTCATTTGTTATCCTTTAAAGTTTCACCTCCTTCCCTCCTTCTTTGTCTCCTCCTCTCCTTCCTATCTTCTCTGCCTCTTCATCTCCTTTTGTACCTCCTTGTCTCCTTTACTTCCTCTCTACTACTTTACATAATCTACACCTCTACCTCCTCTTCTTTTCCTACTTATGTCCTTCTCTACCTCCTTATGTCATTCCCTGTCTCCTTATCTCCCTCTCTGCCTCTTCATGTCCTCTTCCTCCTTATATCCTTTCTTCCCTACTTGTCTCCTTCTCTGCCTCTTCATGTCCTCTTCCTCCTTATCTCCTTCTCTTCCTTCTTATATCCTTTCTTCCATACTCATGTCCTTCTCTGCCTCCTTAGCTCCTCTGCCTCCATATCTCCTTCTCTTCCTACTCATGTCCTTCTCTGCCTCCTTGTCTCCTTCTCTGCCTCCTTATCTCCTTCTCCCCCTCCTCCTTCCTCACCTGTTCCTCCAGCAGTTGTTATTTGTGATTAAATCGAGGCAGCCGATTGGCTGATTGCTGTGTCTGTTGGACCAATGAGAGAGGCGGGTGACTGTGACTGAGAAAGTGTTTTATTCTTCACAAACATGAACACACAAACACGTGACAGCAGGTGTTTCCATGGCAACCCGGGCCCAATGTTGGGCCAGTCGATGACGGATGAGAAGAAAGTAAATTTAATGATGTTTGATCAGAGAGTCTGCAAGTGAGAAATCATTCAAAGGCCCCACCCCTTAGTTACTGTTGCTAACGTGTCAATCTGTGTATTATGGGATGTCACATGAACAGAGATTCAAATAAAGATTAAACTTCACTTTGTAAACAACCTGTTTCATTTGTTTCTAAATAAAATCCTCCCGTCTTGTCAATGGTGTGTTCAAGTCCCCTGGGAACAGGCAGCTTTCTGCACATCTGCTGGAGAGCACGATGACATCACCACAGGTAACCTTTAATTACCCATCATCCTTTTTGATTTTACACGATTTAACACACAAAGAACATAAACAACACGTGTAACAGCTGATTAACCAACACTGACCATGTGTCTTTGAATGCACCACGCTCTCATGAACCTCTCGTTACATCTTCCTACACATCAGATAGAAACGCTAAGAATGTTTGAACATCATGAGGAGGCAGGAAGGATGTAGGACAAGAAAAGGAAATGAAGGATGTAGGAGGGGACTGAAGTGTTGTGTTGTTTTGTGTATTTCATGTGTTGTGTAACTGAAGCAGGTTTTTGTGTGTTTGCGAGGCTGTGATGACATCAATGTCCTGTCAAATCCACGCCAACTTCCATATGTCAACATTTCCCTGCTGTGAAGCTGATTGGCTGAGCTGTGATGTCACTCTGATGTCAGACCTCCATGCCGTCTGGTTTGGGGTTTGTAGAGATCCACAGGTTTGATTGGTCGACAGCAGTCTTTGTTTGAGGAGAGCTGAGGGGACAGACCAGCATCAGTGTTTCCATGGTTACAAAGACCAGCATTAGTGTTTCCATGGTTACAAAGACCAGCATTAGTGTTTCCATGGTTACAAAGACCAGCATCAGTGTAAACGTGGTTACAAAGACCAGCATCGGTGTTTCCATGGTTACAAAGGCCAGCATCGGTGTTTCCATGGTTACAAAGGCCAGCATTGGTGTTTCCATGGTTACAAAGGCCAGCATCGGTGTTTGACCATGGTTTTAAAGACCAGCATCAGTGTTTTCATGGTTACAAAGACCAGCATCAGTGTTTCCATGGTTACAAAGACCAGCATCAGTGTAAACGTGGTTACAAAGACCAGCATCGGTGTTTCCATGGTTACAAAGACCAGCATCAGTGTTTCCATGGTTACAAAGGCCAGCATCGGTGTTTGACCATGGTTTTAAAGACCAGCATCAGTGTTTTCATGGTTACAAAGACCAGCATTAGTGTTTCCATGGTTACAAAGACCAGCATCAGTGTAAACGTGGTTACAAAGACCAGCATCGGTGTTTCCATGGTTACAAAGGCCAGCATCAGTGTTTTCATGGTTACAAAGACCAGCATCAGTGTTTCCATGGTTACAAAGACCAGCATCAGTGTTTCCATGGTTACAAAGACCAGCATCAGTGTTTCCATGGTAACAAATACCAGCATCAGTGTTTCCATGGTTGCAAAGACCAGCATTACTGTTTCCATGGTTACAAAGACCAGCATCAGTGTAAACATGGTTACAAAGACCAGCATCAGTGTCACCATGGTTACAAAGACCAGCATTACTGTTTCCATGGTTACAAAGACCAGCATCAGTGTCTCCATGGTTACAAAGACCAGCATCAGTGTAAACATGGTTACAAAGACCAGCATCAGTGTAACCATGGTTACAAAGACCAGCATCAGTGTAAACATGGTTACAAAGACCAGCATCAGTGTAAACATGGTTACAAAGACCAGCATCAGTGTCACCATGGTTACAAAGACCAGCATTACTGTTTCCATGGTTACAAAGACCAGCATCAGTGTCTCCATGGTTACAAAGACCAGCATCAGTGTAAACATGGTTACAAAGACCAGCATCAGTGTAACCATGGTTACAAAGACCAGCATCAGTGTAAA
>NC_089214.1:311630-316630 GCF_963930695.1 Labrus bergylta | reverse complement strand
TTCACATCTGTTTTTTCTCTTCATCGATCTGTGTGAAGGTGTGAGCAGCGTCTGATCTCATCCTAACACCACGAGTCGTATTCATAACCATTTGTGTTGTTTACTAACCCACTCTAACTTTGTTTACATGTTTGAAATAAGAAAACAACAACCAACCAATCACATCATTGCCTGAGTTTCTGCGACAAAAAAACATCACAGTAAAAATGTGTTTTAGTTTGAAATGCTCTAAAATCAGGACAGGAACAAATGACTGTTCTCTTTATATCTTTGTGCTAAGCTAGGCTAACAGTTTCCCTGTGTTTCAAGTGTGTATGCTAAGCTAGGCTAACAGATTCCCTGTGTTTCAAGTGTGTATGCTAAGCGAGGCTAACAGTTTCCCTGTGTTTCAAGTGTGTATGCTAAGCTAGGCTAACAGTTTCCCTGTGTTTCAATTGTGTATGCTAAGCTAGGCTAACAGTTTCCCTGTGTTTCAAGTGTGTATGCTAAGCTAGGCTAACAGATACTTGGACACAAAAAAGAAAGTGTGTGACATTTGTAGAGGAAATGAGGTCGAGATTTTCCCTCCCCTGCAGCCAGAAGAACGAAACAGCTGACTTCATCATCATCATCATCATCATCATCATCATCATCAGTGTTGTCATATTTGCAGTTGAAGCAGAATCAGTTTGTATCTTCACTGTTGGACTCAAAGAAGAAATCCATGTGAGCTTCAGTTCTCAGTTTTCATGGATAAATGATTTAAATATATAAACATTTACAAAATGCAGTCAAAAACAATCTAAGATGACGCGTCCTTGTCCGTCCTCGTCTCGCGCTGAGTGGGATCAGATGTTTGTGATCGTTTGTGTCTGAGAGGAAGTCGTGCAGCAACGCGACACAAACACGTTATTTTCCTCTGATGCAAATCAGAAATCAATGAAAGCCTGAACTGCTTTCAATGACGCTCACTAAATGGGATCGACCGCTCACATCTGAGCCCACGGTCCCTGAACGCAGCACAAGACATTAAACATTATAACTACAGTCTGTCATCATCTGTCCATCATCTGTCCATCATCTGTCCATCATCTGTCCAACATCTGTCCAACATCTGTCCATCATCTGTCCATCATCTGTCCATCATCTGTCCAACATCTGTCCAACATCTGTCCAACATCTGTCCATCATCTGTCCACCATCTGTCCAACATCTGTCCATCATCTGTCCATCATCTGTCCAACAACTGTCCATCATCTGTCCATCATCTGTCCATCATCTGTCCACCATCTGTCCATCATCTGTCCACCATCTGTCCACCATCTGTCCAGCATCTGTCCACCATCTGTCCATCATCTGTCCATCATCTGTCCATCATCTGTCCACCATCTGTCCATCATCTGTCCACCATCTGTCCAACATCTGTCCATCATCTGTCCATCATCTGTCCACCATCTGTCCACCATCTGTCCACCATCTGTCCAACATCTGTCCATCATCTGTCCATCATCTGTCCAACATCTGTCCAACATCTGTCCATCATCTGTCCACCATCTGTCCATCATCTGTCCACCATCTGTCCACCATCTGTCCATCATCTGTCCATCATCTGTCCACCATCTGTCCATCATCTGTCCAACATCTGTCCATCATCTGTCCACCATCTGTCCACCATCTGTCCATCATCTGTCCATCATCTGTCCATCATCTGTCCACCATCTGTCCATCATCTGTCCATCATCTGTCCATCATCTGTCCACCATCTGTCCACCATCTGTCCATCATCTGTCCAACATCTGTCCATCATCTGTCCATCATCTGTCCAACATCTGTCCAACATCTGTCCATCATCTGTCCACCATCTGTCCATCATCTGTCCACCATCTGTCCACCATCTGTCCATCATCTGTCCATCATCTGTCCACCATCTGTCCATCATCTGTCCATCATCTGTCCATCATCTGTCCACCATCAAAGTAAATCTCTTTAAACACTTTGAGATGGTCCTTCTTGTCCTGCAGAGAGTGTTTAATGTTTTTATCCTCTAACAGGAAAGTGTGTGATCGGATCATCTTACCGACACACTTAGACTCTGAAACTCAAGCTGTGTGTGTGTGTGTGTGTGTGTGTGTGTGTGTGTATAACATGATTGTGTGCAATAATCAGATGTTGTGCTGGATGTGTTAAAGCTGTTAGAGGGAAGAACGGAGATAAGAGATTTATCATATTTAAGAATCTTTTCTATCCTGTGTGTGTGTGAGTGTGTGTGTGAGTGTGTGTGTGTGTGTGTGTGTGTGACCATGGTTTGAACCTAAACTTTTTTCATCTCTTTAATTGAAAGTTTACCGGACAGACACACGAAACTTCATTGTTTATCTAAATATGTTTAACATAATGGAGTACAGGACACACATACACAAGCGCGCACACACACACACACACACACACACACACACACACACACACACACACACACACACACACACACACACTCACATAATGACCTGTTAGATCGCTCCCTTTTTTCTCAGTATTGATCGCTGTATTGATTCTCTGCAGGCGGCTGATCGTCTCCGTTCAGAAACATACTCCACTTACTGTGGATTACCACCCACCCACCCACCCACACACACACACACACACACACACACACACACACACACACACACACACACACACACACACACTGGTCAGACAGGGGAGGAAAAAGGAAGTGAAGAAGGGGAGACCAGCAAGTATTCAGCCTTAACTGCACTAAAAGTAAAAACGCACACTGTAGAAATAGTTAACAGACTGTAACGTCTGCAGCAGGTAAACAGGCTGTAACGGCTGCAGGTAAACAGACTGTAACGTCTGCAGCAGGTAAACAGACTGTAACATCTGCAGCAGGGATACAGGCTGTAACGGCTGCAGGTAAACAGACTGTAACGTCTGCAGGTAAACAGACTGTAACGTCTGCAGGTAAACAGACTGTAACGTCTGCAGGTAAACAGACTGTAACGTCTGCAGCAGGTAAACAGACTGTAACATCTGCAGGTAAACAGACTGTAACGTCTGCAGCAGGTAAACAGACTGTAACATCTGCAGCGGGTAAACAGACTGTAACGTCTGCAGCGGGTAAACAGACTGTAACATCTGCAGGTAAACAGACTGTAACGTCTGCAGGTAAACAGACTGTAACATCTGCAGCGGGTAAACAGACTGTAACGTCTGCAGCAGGGATACAGGCTGTAACATCTGCAGGTAAACAGACTGTAACGTCTGCAGGTAAACAGACTGTAACGTCTGCAGCGGGTAAACAGACTGTAACATCTGCAGGTAAACAGACTGTAACATCTGCAGCGGGTAAACAGACTGTAACGTCTGCAGCAGGGATACAGGCTGTAACGTCTGCAGCAGGTAAACAGGCTGTAACGTCTGCAGGTAAACAGACTGTGACGTCTGCAGCGGGTAAACAGACTGTAACGTCTGCAGGTAAACAGACTGTAACGTCTGTAGCGGGTAAACAGGCTGTAACGTCTGCAGCAGGTAAACAGGCTGTAACGTCTGCAGGTAAACAGACTGTGACGTCTGCAGCGGGTAAACAGACTGTAACGTCTGCAGGTAAACAGACTGTGACGTATGCAACAGGTAAACAGGCTGTGACGCCTGCAGGTAAACAGACTGTAACATCTGCAGCAGGTAAACAGACTGTAACGTCTGCAGCAGGTAGACAGACTATAACGTCTGCAGCAGGTAAACAGACTGTAACGTCTGCAGCAGGTAAACAGACTGTAACATCTGCAGGTAAACAGACTGTAACATCTGCAGCGGGTAAACAGACTGTAACGTCTGCAGCAGGGATACAGGCTGTAACGTCTGCAGCAGGTAAACAGGCTGCAGCAGGTACACAGGCTGTAATGTCTGCAGCAGGTAAAAAGGCTGCAGCAGGTACACAGGCTGTAACGTCTGCAGCAGGTAAACGGGCTGTAACGTCTGCAGCGGTTAAACAGGCTGTAACGTCTGCAGCAGGTAAACAGGCTGTAACGTCTGCAACAGGTAAACAGACTGTGACGTCTGCAGGTACACAGACTGTAACGTCTGCAGCAGGTAAACGGGCTGTAACGTCTGCAGGTACACAGGCTGTAACATCTGCAGCAGGTAAACAGGCTGTAACGTCTGCAACAGGTAAACAGACTGTGACGTCTGCAGGTACACAGACTGTAACGTCTGCAGGTACACAGGCTGTAACGTCTGCAGCAGGTAAACAGGCTGTAACGTCTGCAACAGGTAAACAGACTGTGACGTCTGCAGGTACACAGACTGTAACGTCTGCAGGTAAACAGACTGTAACGTCTGCAGCACGTAAACAGACTGTAACGTCTGCACGTAAACAGACTGTAACGTCTGCAGGTACACAGACTGTAACGTCTGCAGCAGGTAAACAGACTGTAACGTCTGCAGGTACACAGACTGTAACGTCTGTAGCAGGTAAACAGACTGTAACGTCTCATGATTGATTTCATCATGTTAGACGGACATGATTTTATTGTTTATTTAACGTTCTCTTCTGGATATGATGTTTGTGTGGACTGCAGAGCTGCATCATGTTTTCAGACGTATTTTTATGTTTATTTATTCCATAATGTGTCCTAACAAATAAACAAACATCAACTAATCAAAACACAGAAGTTATTAACTCCTCGTTAAGAGAATCATGAACTGAATTCTGACACCTGAGCTGTCTTCTTCAGTTCTTATTTAAGTATTTTAATCTGCGTGGCATGAAAAATAAATAATTTTAATGTGTGTGTCTGTGTTAGTGTGTGTCTGTGTCTGTGTTAGTGTGTGTTAGTGTCTCTGTGTTAGTGTGTGTGTGTTAGTGTGTGTGTCTGTGTTAGTGTCTCTGTCTGTGTTAGTGTGTGTTAGTGTGTGTGTTAGTGTGTTGTCAGGGGGCTAATCAATAAACTCAATTGCTCCCTAAACTCAAACGGCGGGTCAATAAGGTTAATTACTGTCGATGTGTGTGTGTGTGATGGCCT
>NC_089214.1:299130-306630 GCF_963930695.1 Labrus bergylta | reverse complement strand
CCTGACTGACGTACCGATCCAGGTCCTCCTTCAGCTCCTCTGGACCGATCAGAACCAATCAGAATCATGTGAAACAGAACACGTTCACTGTGGGTAACATGAAGTGATCTAAGTGTGTTACCGAGCTCGCTGTGGTCGTCCACCAGGATGATCTCGTGCAGCAGGTACGCAGGTGTTCTGTCCAGCACACTGTGGACCGTCCTCAACAGGGCAGAGAACGCCTCGTTAAAGAAACAGATCACTACACTGGCAGAAGGTAGAGCCAGGGGGTACACCTTATCTCTACACCTGGAGAGAGAGACAACCATCACTAACCAGCTGTTAACTATCAATAACCAGCTGAGTACTATCACTAACCAGCTGTTTACTATCAATAACCAGCTATTTACTATCAGTAACCAGCTGTTAACTATCAATAACCAGCTGAGTACTATCACTAACCAGCTGTTTACTATCAATAACCAGCTATTTACTATCAGTAACCAGCTGTTAACTATCAATAACCAGCTGATTACTATCACTAACCAGCTGTTTACTATCAATAACCAGCTGTTTACTATCAGTAACCAGCTGTTTACTACAAATAACCAGCTGATTACTATCACTAACCAGCTGTTTACTATCAGTAACCAGCTGTTTACTATCAATAACCAGCTATTTACTATCACTAACCAGCTGTTTACTATCAATAACCAGCTATTTACTATCACTAACCAGCTGTTAACTATCAATAACCAGCTATTTACTATCAGTAACCAGCTGTTAACTATCACTAACCAGCTGTTTACTATCACTAACCAGCTGTTTACTATCAATAACCAGCTATTTACTATCACTAACCAGCTGTTTACTATCAATAACCAGCTATTTACTATCAGTAACCAGCTGTTAACTATCAATAACCAGCTGATTACTATCAGTAACCAGCTGTTTACTACAAATAACCAGCTGATAACTATCACTAACCAGCTGTTTACTACAAATAACCAGCTGATTACTATCACTAACCAGCTGTTAACTATCAGTAACCACCTGTTAACTATCACTAACCAGCTGTTTACTATCAGTAACCACCTGTTAACTATCACTAACCAGCTGTTAACTATCACTAACCACCTGTGAACTATCACTAACCAGCTGTTTACTACAAATAACCAGCTGATAACTATCAATAACCAGCTGTTTACTATCAATAACCAGCTGTTTACTATCAGTAACCAGCTGTTTACTACAAATAACCAGCTGATAACTATCACTAACCAGCTGTTTACTACAAATAACCAGCTATTTACTATCACTAACCAGCTGTTTACTATCAATAACCAGCTATTTACTATCAGTAACCAGCTGTTAACTATCAATAACCAGCTGATTACTATCAGTAACCAGCTGTTTACTATCAATAACCAGCTATTTACTATCACTAACCAGCTGTTTACTATCAATAACCAGCTGTTTACTACAAATAACCAGCTGATTACTATCACTAACCAGCTGTTAACTATCAGTAACCACCTGTTAACTATCACTAACCAGCTGTTTACTATCAGTAACCACCTGTTAACTATCACTAACCAGCTGTTAACTATCACTAACCACCTGTTAACTATCACTAACCAGCTGTTTACTACAAATAACCAGCTGATAACTATCAATAACCAGCTGTTTACTATCAATAACCAGCTGTTTACTATCAGTAACCAGCTGTTTACTATCAGTAACCAGCTGTTTACTATCAATAACCAGCTGTTTACTATCACTAACCAGCTGTTTACTATCACTAACCAGCTGTTTACTATCAGTAACCAGCTGTTAACTATCAATAACCAGCTGATTACTATCACTAACCAGCTGTTTAATATCAATAACCAGCTGTTTACTACAAATAACCAGCTGTTTACTATCAATAACCAGCTGATTACTATCACTAACCAGCTGTTTACTATCAGTAACCAGCTGTTAACTATCAATAACCAGCTGTTAACTATCACTAACCAGCTGTTTACTATCAATAACCAGCTGTTTACTATCAGTAACCAGCTGTTTACTATCAATAACCAGCTGTTTACTATCAATAACCAGCTGTTTACTATCAGTAACCAGCTGTTTACTATCAATAACCAGCTGATAACTATCACTAACCAGCTGTTAACTATCACTAACCAGCTGTTTACTATCAATAACCAGCTGTTTACTATCAGTAACCAGCTGTTAACTATCACTAACCAGCTGTTTACTATCACTAACCAGCTGATAACTATCACTAACCAGCTGTTTACTATCACTAACCAGCTGTTTACTATCACTAACCAGCTGTTTACTATCACTAACCAGCTGATAACTATCACTAACCAGCTGTTTACTATCAGTAACCAGCTGTTTACTATCACTAACCAGCTGTTAACTATCACTAACCAGCTGTTTACTATCAATAACCAGCTGTTTACTATCAGTAACCAGCTGTTAACTATCACTAACCAGCTGTTTACTATCACTAACCAGCTGATAACTATCACTAACCAGCTGTTTACTATCACTAACCAGCTGATAACTATCACTAACCAGCTGTTTACTATCACTAACCAGCTGTTTGTTATTACTTGGGGTCTCTGGTGTCCTGCAGGTCTCGGTGGTATCCCAGTCTGGTTGAGATGAGGACGTTGAAGGCGTGTCGATGGTAGCCGGTGTCTCTGATCTCCTGATCAGCCTCATTGAAGATCATCCCTACACACACACACACACACACACACACACACACACACACACACACACACACACACACACACACACACACACACACACACACACACACACACACACACACACACACACACACACACACACACACACACACACACACACACACACACACACACACACATTAACAAAAGTCCATAGACTTGAGTCCAGCCAAACATGTTAGTGACCTGTCAATCACAGGTAGCCCCGCCCCCTCCCACCAGCACGCTGTGTTGAAGAAGAGAACATCAACTCGTTAGGAGAATGTTTACGTTTCACACTCACCCATCTCTGGCGACAGCTCCGCTCCCTTATTAGCCGGCGGAGGTCGACGCCGTGCCCTGTGTTCTGCTAAGTCCTTTGTGATTGGCTGGCTGCGGTGTTGCAGTGGCGTCCTGCCATGGCCAGGCTCCGCCCCCAGAGAGAAGTAGAGGAAGAGGAGGACAGACCAGGTGGCCGAGGTGACGAGGCAGCCATAACAGAAGTACCTGAGCGTGACGCTCGCCATGATGGACGAGTGGGCATCGCCTTACATCACAGCGCTGCAGACACAGAGACAGAGGTCAGAGGTCAAAGCTTCCCGGCCTCTCCATTGGTTGATGACACTGTCAATGTACATATCCATCGTGTGCTCATATAAACTGATGAGCGTGTGGCTCTGATTGGACGAGACATTTAATAACTTTACGTTCATGTTTTTACTGCATGAGCAGAGTTCATCTCTCTCTCTCTCTCTCTCTCTCTCTCTCTCTCTCTCTCTCTCTCTCTCTCTCTCTCTCTCTCTCTCGGGACCGCTTGTTGTAAATATGATCCCGAGTGTCAAGAGAAATCATTGACGTCCAAACCTGCTAAGGTCAGCAAACACCTGAGCAGGTGACAGGTGTGTCCCTCTAAACAGGTTAATAATTCTGAGGTGAGCCGGGCATTTACTTTAAGACTTTAAAAAGACGCACGCACAAAATCCCTCAAAAACTGCAGACAAACTCCTACAAACTATAAAGTGTACACAAACAAACTCCTACAAACTATAAAGTGTACACAAACAAACTCCTACAAACTATAAAGTGTACACAAACAAACTCCTACAAACAAACTCCTACAAACTATAAAGTGTAGACAAACAAACTCCTACAAACTATAAAGTGCAGACAAACAAACTCCTACAAACTATAAAGTGTACACAAACAAACTCCTACAAACTATAAAGTGTACACAAACAAACTCCTACAAACTATAAAGTGCAGACAAACAAACTCCTACAAACTATAAAGTGTACACAAACAAACTCCTACAAACTATAAAGTGTACACAAACAAACTCCTACAAACTATAAAGTGCAGACAAACAAACTCCTACAAACTATAAAGTGTACACAAACAAACTCCTACAAACTATAAAGTGTACACAAACAAACTCCTACAAACTATAAAGTGTACACAAACAAACTCCTACAAACTATAAAGTGCAGACAAACAAACTCCTACAAACTATAAAGTGTACACAAACAAACTCCTACAAACTATAAAGTGTACACAAACAAACTCCTACAAACTATAAAGTGTACACAAACAAACTCCTACAAACTATAAAGTGTACACAAACAAACTCCTACAAACTATAAAGTGTAAACTCCTACAAACTATAAAGTGTAGACAAACAAACTCCTACAAACTATAAAGTGTAAACTCCTACAAACTATAAAGTGTAGACAAACAAACTCCTACAAACTATAAAGTGTACACAAACAAACTCCTACAAACTATAAAGTGCAGACAAACAAACTCCTACAAACTATAAAGTGTACACAAACAAACTCCTACAAACTATAAAGTGCAGACAAACAAACTCCTACAAACTATAAAGTGCAGACAAACAAACTCCTACAAACTATAAAGTGCACAGACACAAGAAGAGAACTTTCTGTTGCCGGTGTTACAGTTTAAAGAGTGACCGTGTTAACTGGTGAACTGCAGCCATCAGTCTGTGGTTGTCGTGGTTACAGGACACAAAGTGTGCACATGACTTATCTTATGAGTATTTTTGGATAATTGAATTACAAAAAGCTTTAAATGATGACATCACGGATGAATTCGGCTGAAAGTCGCCAGTTGACACGGTCACTTTTTAAACCATAACACCATATCGATATCGTTTGTTTTAAAGTATCATATCGAAGTTTAAAACTGTAGTATCGTGACAATCCCGTTCTAAAATATAAAACAACACTGACAGTGTGCTGAGCTGATGTTAACGGGACTGAATTCACTGCGACTGCGCGAACGAACGATCTGTCCGATAAAGGAACTAGCTAGCTTAGCGAAGGTTAGCTAAACTTGTTAGTGGAATGTGCTAATATCTGAGCTGTGCTGTTTCTAACATTCACCTCAAAACACACCTGTTCCCCTCCGTCCCGCTCTGCAGCCTCACGGCTGAGCTGTACTCACGGTTCATCAGCCTGTTGCTGTTTGCTCAGCGGCACTCCGGCAGCTCCAGCTCCGTTAGCCGCCGGGGCTAACAGTTAGCAACATGAAGGAGCAGATAAACAGACTGAGAGCTAACCTGAAGCTAACCTGAAGCTAACCTGAAGCTAACCTGAAGCTAACTAACCTCCGAGTGTCTGAGTCACTCAGAGACATCAAGTCAAACAGCAGCTCACAAAACGTCACTTCCGCTCAGGACTTTCACAATAAAATGTCATCCGTGAGGGTTCTCTCTTACTCATCTCATAAATAATAAATAGCAATTATTGATATTATATTATTAATAATAATAGTCGCATGTTTATGTTGTTAGAGGAAATAAATCCCTAAATTCAGGAAAGATGAAATATTAAAGTCACAGAGCTGCAGTTTAATATTTAAAATGTTTAAAAACCATTAAAGTAGTAAATATTTACAGAAGGCTTCAGGTACCTTCCTCTTTCTGTCTCTGAGTCAGTGTTGCTTTGAAGCAGGAACAGAAACCAGTTGTGTTTGTCAAAATGAAGCTGCAGCTCCACCAAGCTGCCACTGGGTGTCGCTGTCTGCCTGCTCTCAGAGGAAAACACTAAAACTAAAAAGTCCTTTAAAAGAAAAGCAGAGTGTAAAGTGATGCTCTGATGTGTTCCTGTGTGTGATCTTCTTCTTCTCTGACTCTTTCACAGCAGAGTATTAAGTACGGCTGGAGGTTTTGTAGGTCTCAGGTGTGTGGAGTGCTTTTCAGGTTTTTAGTCGGTGGAGCAGCTGGTGTCTCCTCGTCTCCTCTCTCCTCTCTCCTCGTCTCCTCCATCAGCGTCTCCTTTCATCTCCTCCCTCGGCAGGGGGGGGGGGGGGGGGGATAAAAAATTAAATATTAACATCAATTGAACCCAGAAAAGGAACTCTGCTTGTCAACTTCATCTTCCAAAGAAACATGGAGATTTCTACAGGTTGATGTCTGTGTGTGTGTGTGTGTGTGTGTGTGTGTGTGTCTGTGTGTGTGTGTGTCTGTGTGTGTCTGTGTGTGTCTGTGTGTGTGTGTGTCTGTGTGTGTGTGTGTGTGTGTGTGTGTGTGTCTCTCCTCTGATTGTCTGCTCTTAAGCGTCTCTTCCTCCTCTCTGCTCTCCTTTCATCATCAGCTCTCTCCGTCCTCCTCACGCTAAACCCCACCTGCTCACCTCCTCTGCACCTTTCATCTCCCCCCCCCCCGCCCCCCCTCATGCCCCACCTCCACGTGACACACACACACACACCACATCTTTGTGATCAGAGGTCAAAGGTCAATGTTCCACTGTAACTATATTCAACCTTTCCTTACTTCTCGTGCTGTTATTTTTTACTTCATTCACAGTCTTTTTATTTGAAGGTGAAAGTGACCAAACCTTTTCTGTGTTGACACAAAACAGCACAAGGTGAGCGTCCAGGTGTGTGTGACACTCTCAGGTTACCTGTGTGTGTGTGTGTGTGTGTGTGTGTGTGTTTGGATCAAACACTTGCTGCTTGTTGTGTGTTTTAACGACTCATTAACTCCAACAACGTAAAGGCATGGTCTGTCCCTGTGTCCATCACCATGGCCACATGTCCATCACCATGGCAACATGTCCATCACCATGGCCACATGTCCATCACCATGGCAACATGTCCATCCCCCATGTCAACATGTCCATCCCCCATGGCAACATGTCCATCCCCCATGGCAACATGTCCACCCCCCATGGCAACATGTCCATCCCCCATGGCAACATGTCCACCCCCCATGGCCACATGTCCACCCCCCATGTCAACATGTCCATCCCCCATGGCAACATGTCCACCCCCCATGTCAACATGTCCATCCCCCATGGCAACATGTCCACCCCCCATGGCCACATGTCCACCCCCCATGTCAACATGTCCATCCCCCATGGCAACATGTCCACCCCCCATGTCAACATGTCCATCCCCCATGGCAACATGTCCACCCCCCATGGCCACATGTCCACCCCCCATGTCAACATGTCCATCCCCCATGGCAACATGTCCACCCCCCATGGCAACATGTCCATCCCCCATGGCAACATGTCCACCCCCCATGGCAACATGTCCATCCCCCATGGCCACATGTCCATCCCCCATGTCAACATGTCCATCCCCCTTACCCACATGTCCACCCCCCATGGCAACATGTCCACCCCCCATGTCAACATGTCCATCCCCCATGTCAACATGTCCATCCCCCTTACCCACATGTCCACCCCCCATGGCCACATGTCCATCCCCCATGGCCACATGTCCATCCCCCATGTCAACGTGTCCACCCCCCATG
>NC_089214.1:289130-294130 GCF_963930695.1 Labrus bergylta | reverse complement strand
TAATCTGTTTGTTTCTCAAACTAAATCACTGCTTCTTCTTCTGATGCTGGAGGATTACACCTCTACATATGTTTCTACCACAGAAGAAGAAGCAGAAGACTCCTCCCACTAAACTAGTAGTTTGTACTGATTGGTCCAAAATGCATTATAAGAAAATATTAAATAAATGTAAAATAAATAGAGGGAGGGAACATCACCACTACAGAGTGTTCACTATGAAGGAGGGAGGGAACATCACCACTACAGAGTGTTCACTATGAAGGAGGGAGGGAACATCACCACTACAGAGTGTTCACTATGAAGGAGGGAGGGAACATCACCACTACAGAGTGTTCACTATGAAGGAGGGAGGGAACATCACCACTACAGCAAGAATTCTTATTCTTTTTTGCTCAGCTTTTTTGTCCACTGATTAATAGTTAATGTTTGTGAACCTCACTTCTCTGTCATTAGAGTTGTGTTTGTTGTGTACTTAAGTTTTGTTTGTTTGTATGGTGGCGGCTGTCACCGCGACCACGCTGCCATGGCGGCGGCACGGGGCACCTCCGGATTGGAGAAGCTGACTCGCCGGCACGCCATCAAAGTTTCTCCGGCTGTCGGTGTGTCAGTGGAGGAGTGCAGCCTTGCTGTGGATGCTGTTGTGGGGTATGACAGTGTGAAGTCTGCCTCAAGAATGAACAGCGCTGTTGTTATTTTTCTGGACAGCACAGATAAAGTGAATCAGCTGGTGGAGAGTGGAGTGGTGGTTAAAGGAACACTCACTCAGGTGATGTCTCTTGTTAGCCCTGCTAAAAAAAGTTGTTCTTTCAAATGTGCCCCTGTTTTTAAAAAACGAAATGTTGGTGAAGGAGCTGGCCCGACACGGGCAGTTGGTGTCACCGATTAAAATGATCCCTCTGGGTTGTAAGTCACCGAACCTTAAACACGTTGTCTCTTTAAGTGTTCATGATCCTCAAAAACAACCAGGAGCTGAATTTAGTATTCAGTTTTCGTATTGATTTTGTTTATGTTGTTCATGTGACTTCTGACAATTTAAAATGTTTTGGGTGTGGAGCAGAGGGACACCTGGTCCGCTCGTGCCGCCTGCTGCGCCTGCTGTGGAGCCGCCTGCAGCGGAGCCGCCTGCTGTGGAGCCGCCTGCAGCGCCTGCAGCGGAGCCGCCCGCTGCGCCTGCTGCGGAGCCGCCCGCTGCGCCTGCTGCGGAGCCGCCCGCTGCGCCTGCTGCGGAGCCGCCCGCTGCGCCTGCTGCGGAGCCGCCCGCTGCGCCTGCTGCGGAGCCGCCCGCTGCGCCTGCTGCGGAGCCGCCCGCTGCGCCTGCAGCAAACACGAAAAACGACACAGCAGACACGCAGAACAACATACAGACTGAAACACAAGACAGTGAGAACGAGAATGAAAGTGTTGACAGTGACAGTGAGTCTGATGATGATGATGACTATAATATCACTGTCATGGATCAGAGTCAGGTTAAAGAGCAGACAGGTCAGACTGCGACCAGAGTGGCAGAGTCTGTTTTGGATGAGTGTGTGATTGAAGATGTGTTAAAGATGTCTGGAAAAAGAAAAAGTACAGAAAGTAAAGTTAACTGTGTTCAAACTCATAAAGTGTCAAAAAAAGACCCAGAGCGCTCCTCCTCTCTGTCAGAGGAGAACACACAGTGTGATACACAGAGTGACCTGCAGGGTGACCTGCAGAGCTCACAGGAGAGTGACTCTGAGGAAACCATGCAGGAGAGTGGTTACTCTTTTACCAGAGTCAAATAATTTTTAAAAGAGAACAAAGGGTTAAGAGCTGTTAAGATCGAGGATTTCTTTCCTGACATGAAGCTGTTGCATGATTCTGTCAGGTTTTTTATAAAGAACTCGGGGAATCTGGGGCAGCCTTCTTTTACTGGGCCGGAAATCTTCAGGCTTAAGAAACTGTTGTCCAAAGTTTGAGCCCAAATTGTTAAAAATGAATAAGTTTCTTTTTGTTTTGTCTTTGTTTGGATGCACCTTTTATCTAAACATGTGTGACAAGCTGGGCTCTTTAAATATTAACGGTGCTCGAGAAGATGTCAAAAGAGCTTCTCTGTTCTCTCTGTGTCAGAGTAAGAAACTTAATGTCATGTTTCTTCAGGAAACTCACAGTACTCCTGACAATGAGAGTGACTGGAGGAGGGAGTGGAGTGGGGAGGTTTTCCTAAGTCATAAGACCAGTAACAGTGGGGGGGGGTTGGGATTCTCTTTTCCAGAGATTTCTTACCTGTGTCCTGTGTTGTAGAGGAAGTCTTTCCTGGCAGACTTTTATAAATCTCTGTTCAGTTTGAACAAGTAAAAATGCTCTTTATTAATGTGTGTGTTCCCACTGTGGGTTCAGAGCGCCTCGTGTTTCTGGACATGTTGAGAAACGTGCTCAGTCACTGTAACAGTGAAGAGTATTTGTTTTTGGGAGGAGATTTTAATTGTACTATAAACCCTGTGTTAGACAGGAACCACCCAGAACCCCACGCTGCCTCTAAGAGCTGTTTAATTCAACTTGTTGAACATTTTGATTTATGTGATGTTTGGAGATATTTCAATCAGAGTCTGCGTCAGTACACCTGGACGCACTGTAAAGATAACTTGTTGTCTATGGCCAGACTCGATCGTATGTATTGTCTCAGTCATCATGTTAATGTGTTCAAAAGTTGTTCCATATGTCCAGTTGGCATATCAGACCACTCTCTTGTTCAGTGTTCAGTGTTTGTTAAATATGTTAAGTGTAAGAGTGCTTACTGGCATTTTAACACAACACTGTTGTCAGATGGTGTTTTTAAAAATTTGTTTACATCCTTTTGGAGTAATCACAGAGAAACCCAAAGGGAGTATAGCTCTTTACAGCAGTGGTGGGACGTAGGTAAGGTACAAACAGCTTTGCCTACAGTACACTCTCAATGTTACTAAGGACATGGCCAGATCTATGAGAGCTCTGGAGAGAGAAGTGGTGGAGCTGCAGGGTTTAGCAGATTCCACAGGAGAACGAGAACATATTAAAGTTCTTAAAAGTAAAAAATCAGCTCAGTCTGACCTGCTGGAGATTTCTGCTCAGGGTGCACTGGTTCATTCACGTTTCCAGAACATAGTTCAGATGGATGCTCCCTCTCACTTCTTATTCGGTCTGGAACGAAAAAATGGTCAGAGGAGGCTAATGCGCTCCCTGCGGTCCGACAACGGGCAGCTGCTGCAGGAGGCAGATGAGATTCGGCAGTGTGCTGTGGGGTTTTATGAAAATCTGTACAAGATGGAGTTCCTGGAAGAACCAGAGGTGGCGCTGTCGTTTTACGAGGGCCTTCCTAAGGTCTCTGAAGGAGACAATGCAGAGCTGGAGGCGGAGCTGTCTGCCCAGGAGCTGCAGGAGGCCCTGCAGAGTCTGCAGAGCGGGAAGGCTCCGGGGATAGACGGCCTCCCTGCAGACTTTTATAAGACCTTTTGGCCTGTAATAGGTGAAGACGTGTTGTGTGTTCTCAGAGACAGTCTGAGTAAGGGGCGGCTGCCTCTGAGCTGTAGGAGGGCTGTCCTCACCCTCCTCCCAAAGAAAGGGGATCTGCAGGACATCAAGAACTGGCGCCCTGTTTCTCTTCTCTGTACGGACTATAAACTGTTGTCTAAAGTGTCGGCCATGAGACTGAGGAGAGTGATGGAGCAGGTCATCCATGTTGACCAGACGTACTGTGTACCCAGCAGGTTGATATCTGACAATGTAACTCTAATTCAGGACATTTTGGACCTCTCCGGTTCATTAGGCTGTGAGCTTGGTCTGATTTCTCTAGACCAAGAAAAGGCTTTTGACCGGGTTGAACACCAGTACTTGTGGCACACGCTTCAGGCTTTTGGGTTCAGCTCTGGTCTCATAGCCAAGATCCAGGTCTTGTACAGTGACATTGAGAGTGTACTAAAAATGAATGGTGGTTTGAGTGCTCCGTTTGGAGTGCAGAGGGGAGTCAGACAGGGCTGCTCTCTGTCAGGAATGCTCTACTCTTTGGCCATAGAGCCTTTACTGCACAAGTTAAGAGTTCATCTGTCTGGTTTCTCTTTTCCTGGGTGTGAAAAACTGTTTAAACTGTCTGCTTATGCTGACGATGTCATTGTTCTGGTTACAAATCAGAATGATATTAATGTACTAAATGAAACTGTTCTGTCTTTTGGTAAACTGTCCTCTGCTAAGGTCAACTGGTCCAAAAGTGAAGCCTTAGCAGTGGGGGATGGGCTGTACAGGAGGCTGGTTTTACCTGGAGGCCTCGTGTGGACAAAAGAGGGACTCAAGTACCTCGGAGTTTATCTCGGGGATGAAACCTTCTCCAGTAAAAACTGGGACAATGTCCTTGAGAAGGTCGAGGGCCGACTAAAGAAATGGAAATGGATTTTACCAAAAATGTCATTTAAAGGTCGGATCCTTGTTATTAACAATCTTGTGTCTTCCATGTTGTGGCACCGGCTGGTGTGCACGGACCCTCCAGTGAACCTGCTGTCCAGAGTGCAGTCTATCGTGGTGGACTTCTTCTGGGACCGCCTGCACTGGGTCCCGCAGAGCGTACTCTTCCTGCCCAAGGAGGAAGGGGGTCATGGACTGGTCCATCTAGCGAGCAGAGGAGCTGCTTTCAGGCTCCAGTTCATCCAGAGACTTCTCAGTGGACCTGCTGATCTGGTCTGGAGACCCGTTGCTCGAGCCATACTGGAGCGGTGTGGTGGTCTGGGTCTGGCTGAGTCGCTGTTCTTAATGGATCTTAATGGATGTAAATTGAACAATCTTCCGGTTTTCTATAAAGGAGCGTTCAAAGTGTGGGGACTGTTCCACAAAGAGAGACAGAAGAACTGCACTTCTCTTTTCTGGCTTCTTAAAGAGCCCGTGGTGTACGGGACTCGTCTTCAGTGTGAAGCAGGGCCGTCCCTAAAAACTGTTCTTCTTCATTGTTTCTTGGAGTGTGGTCGTCTTGTGTCTCTGTTCCAGATGTTGATTCAGATGTTTTCTTTGTTTGGTGT
>NC_089214.1:287500-288930 GCF_963930695.1 Labrus bergylta | reverse complement strand
GGGTCAGTGAAGTGCAGGAGGGTGTGTCAGAGGAGGAAGATGAAACACAGGCAGAGGAGGCAGGTGGGGGGAACAGTAAACTTACATGGGGGGGAACAGGTGGAAGAGGCTGAGATGGAGGAGGAGGAAGAGGAGGCAGTGAGGGTCAAATCTGCTTCTAAACGCAGAAGGAAAACTAGAGGCACAAAGTATGAGACAAAGACTAGCAAAGTGGAGGAGGAGGAGGACAGACAGACAGCAAGGGGACAGGGACAGACAGAGGAAAGTGAAAGTGATGACTGTGTCTCTGACAGCAGTGATATATCTGGATTTAAAATAAGTAACAGTCAACAGAAAAAACTTTACTCTGCAGAAATGATTCAGTCGTTTTTAGCAAAAACCAAAAATGCTAAAGGTGTTAAAGTTGAAGAGCATTCCCAGTTTTAAGTTTGTTTTATACCTCGGCAGACTCCACATGAGCCAAAAGGAGGAGTCTGGCATCACTAACAAAGTGTGAAAACAACTGAACAATGATGACGGGAAGAGCTCCAATGTGTGTTTTAATTAATTTATTGGTTTTTATTTTTGTTCTTAATTTCTCACTTATGGATAATTTTAGAGTGGGAAGTTTGAATATAAATGGAGCCAGAGAGTCAAAAAAAAGAGCAGCTATATATGAAACGGCCAAAATGAAACATATTGATGTTTTTTATTTCCAGGAGACACATAGTGATAGCACCAATGAGGCAGACTGGAGGAGAGAGAGTGGGAGGGGGAAGTCATTTTAAGTCACAACACTTCTCTTAGTGGAGGAGTTGGCTTTCTCCTCTCCAAGTCTTTCACTCCGGTTTCACTGGAGGTCGAGCATTTTATCGAGGGGAGGTTGCTTTTAATTAAAGCACGATTTGACCTTTTTACTGCAGTTTTTATCAATGTGTATGCGCCAACAATCGGTGCAGAGAGGAAGCTGTTTTTACAAAAAGTTAACCATGTTTTAAATGGCTGTGCCTCGGAGGATTTCTTATTCTTGGGTGGGGATTTTAACTGTACAGAAAATGCATCTTTAGATCGCAACCATGCAGAGCCACATCCAGTTTCCCAACATGTTCTGAGGCAGCTGGTCTATTCTCATGGCCTGGTGGACGTGTGGAGAAGGATGCATGCAGACTGCTGACAGTACACATGGTCCCACCTCAGAGAGAGTAGGATCTCCTCAGCTAGACTAGACCGTATTTATTGTTTTAAGCATCATTTTAATATTTTTAAAATGTGCAGTATTGTTCCTGCTGGTTTTACTGACCATTCTTTACTCTTGTGTAATGTTTTTATTCAAAACATTTGACCTAAAAGTGCTTATTGGCATTTTAATTCAGTCTTAACATTTGATAAACATTTTAAAGAGGTTCTTATTTATTTCTGGGATGTTTTTAGACAGAGGAAGGGTGAGTTTA
>NC_089214.1:267500-282500 GCF_963930695.1 Labrus bergylta | reverse complement strand
AGTTGTTCTAGTTGTCGTTGTTTTTCTTTCCTCAAGTTGTCTCTGTTGTTGCCTTTGCTATCACTGGTGTCTGTAACTCCCGTTGCCCCCTTTGCCCTCTATCCCTGTTGCCCTATAACTCCGTTGCCCTGTTGCCCTCTATCCCCGTTGCCCTGTTGCCCTATAACTCAGTTGCCCTGTTGCCCTCTATCCCCGTTGCCCTCTATCTCCGTTGCCCTGTTGCCCTATAACTCCGTTGCCCTGTTGCCCTCTATCCCTGTTGCCCTATAACTCCGTTGCCCTGTTGCCCTCTATCCCCGTTGCCCTCTATCCCCGTTGCCCTGTTGCCCTATAACTCCGTTGCCCTGTTGCCCTCTATCCCTGTTGCCCTCTATCTCCGTTGCCCTGTTGCCCTCTGTAGTTTACATTAGCCTGCAGTGTAGCGGCTCATGTGCTCTCATCAGCAGTTTGTTTTGGGGACACTTCAAAGCTACCTGCATGTTGCTGCTGTTGCTCTTGTTCTTGCCGCCATGACGGTCTTGATGCCTACGTGATGTTTGCTCTGACAGCGATGTGAAGAAGAGATGAAGAGGAGATAAAAGAGAGATAATGGTGAGACGGACGGATGGAGAGAAGAGATTAAAAGGAAACAGGAACAACTGGTTTCATCCAAATAAACAACCAGCTGCACCTGTGACATCATCACGGGTCCTTCATCTGGACTACAACCTGATGTACCTGCGACTGCAACGACTGCAACTACTGCAGCCATACTTCAACTATACTGCAACTACTGCAACCATACTGCAACTACTGCAACTACTGCAACCATACTGCAACTACTGCAACTACTGCAACCATACTTCAACTATACTGCAACTACTGCAACCATACTTCAACTATACTGCAACTACTGCAACCATACTGCAACTACTGCAACCATACTGCAACTACTGCAACCATACTTCAACTATACTGCAACTACTGCAACCATACTTCAACTATACTGCAACTACTGCAACCATACTGCAACGACTGCAACTACTGCAACCATACTGCAACGACTGCAACTACTGCAGCCATACTTCAACTATACTGCAACTACTGCAACCATACTGCAACTACTGCAACTACTGCAACCATACTGCAACTACTGCAACTACTGCAACCATACTTCAACTATACTGCAACTACTGCAACCATACTTCAACTATACTGCAACTACTGCAACCATACTGCAACGACTGCAACTACTGCAACCATACTGCAACGACTGCAACTACTGCAGCCATACTTCAACTATACTGCAACTACTGCAACCATTGCAACTACTGCAACCATTGCAACTACTGCAACCATACTGCAACTACTGCAACTACTGCAACCATACTTCAACTATACTGCAACTACTGCAACCATACTTCAACTATACTGCAACGACTGCAACTACTGCAGCCATACTTCAACTATACTGCAACCATACTGCAACTACTGCAACCATACTGCAACGACTGCAACTACTGCAACCATACTGCAACTACTGCAACTACTGCAACCATACTGCAACTACTGCAACTACTGCAACCATACTTCAACTATACTGCAACTACTGCAACCATACTGCAACTACTGCAACTACTGCAACCATACTGCAACTACTGCAACTACTGCAGCCATACTTCAACTATACTGCAACTACTGCAACCATACTGCAACTACTGCAACTACTGCAACCACACTTCAACTATACTGCAACTACTGCAACTACTGCAACCATACTTAAACCATACTGCAACTACTGCAACTATACTGCAACTACTGCAACCATACTTAAACCATACTGCAACTACTGCAACCATACTTAAACCATACTGCAACTACTGCAGCCATACTGCAACTACTGCAACCATACTTAAACCATACTGCAACTACTGCAACTACTGCAACCATACTTAAACCATACTGCAACTACTGCAACCATACTTAAACCATACTGCAACTACTGCAGCCATACTGCAACCATACTTAAACCATACTGCAACTACTGCAACCATACTTAAACCATACTGCAACTACTGCAACCATACTTAAACCATACTGCAACTACTGCAGCCATACTGCAACTACTGCAACCATACTGCAACTACTGCAGCTACTGCAACCATACTGCAGCTACTGCAACCATACTGCAACTACTGCAGCCATACTGCAACTACTGCAACCATACTGCAACTACTGCAGCTACTGCAACCATACTGCAGCTACTGCAACCATACTGCAACTACTGCAACTACTGCAACCACACTGCAGCTACTGCAACCATACTGCAACTACTGCAGCCATACTGCAACTACTGCAACCATACTGCAACTACTGCTGCTACTGCAACCATACTGCAGCTACTGCAACCATACTGCAACTACTGCAACCATACTGCAACTACTGCAGCCATACTGCAACTACTTCAACTATACTGCAACTACTGCAGCCATACTGCAACTACTGCAGCTACTGCAACCATACTGCAACTACTGCAACCATACTGCAGCTACTGCAACCATACTGCAACTACTGCAACTATACTGCAGCTACTGCAACCATACTGCAACTACTGCAACTACTGCAACCATACTGCAACTACTGCAACTACTGCAACCATACTGCAACTACTGCAACCATACTGCAACTACTGCAACTACTGCAACTACTGCAACTATACTGCAACTACTGCAACCATACTGCAGCTACTGCAACTACTGCAACTATACTGCAACTACTGCAACCATACTGCAACTACTGCAACTACTGCAACTATACTGCAACTACTGCAACTATACTGCAACTACTGCAACTATACTGCAGCTACTGCAACCATACTGCAACTACTGTGTTGTTGTGTGTTTTGTTGTGTGTGTTGTGTGTGTTGTGTGTGTGTGTGTGTTGTGTTGTGTGTGTTTGTTGTGTTGTGTTGTGTTGTGTGTGTTGTGTTGTGTTGTGTGTGTGTTGTGTTGTGTTGTGTGTGTGTTGTGTTGTGTTGTGTGTGTGTTTGTTGTGTTGTGTGTGTTGTGTGTGTGTGTGTGTTGTGTTGTGTGTGTTGTGTGTGTTGTGTGTGTGTGTGTGTTGTGTTGTGTGTGTTTGTTGTGTTGTGTTGTGTTGTGTGTGTTGTGTTGTGTTGTGTGTGTGTTGTGTTGTGTTGTGTGTGTGTTTGTTGTGTTGTGTGTGTTGTGTTGTGTGTGTGTGTGTGTGTTGTGTGTGTTGTGTTGTGTGTGTGTGTGTGTGTGTGTTGTGTTGTGTGTGTGTGTGTTGTGTTGTGTTGTGTGTAATATGAGTGTGTCTGGGTGCCGTGAGAAGTCTTATCGCAGCAGGACGGATCATAGAGATGTTCTTAAAGAGACAGGACACTCTGATCTCTATCTGTTAGAAGGATGTTTCACCAACCAATCACAGGTGAGAAGAGAAGGACTGTGATTAGATGAAGCATGAATGTGTGTTGTACACAGAGAGGGAGAGGGAGAGATGGAGAGACAGAGAGAGAGAGAGAGAGAGAGAGAGAGGGAGAGATGGAGAGAGAGAGAGAGAGAGAGAGAGACAGAGAGAGAGAGACAGGGAGAGATGGAGAGACAGAGAGAGAGAGAGAGAGAGAGAGAGAGGGAGAGATGGAGAGAGAGAGAGAGAGAGAGAGAGAGAGAGAGAGACACAGAGAGAGAGAGAGAGACAGAGAGAGAGACTGTGTGTGTGTCTGTGTGTGTGTGTCTGTGTGTGTCTGTGTGTGTGTGTCTGTGTGTGTCTGTGTGTGTGTGTCTGTGTGTGTGTCTGTGTGTGTCTGTGTGTGTCTGTGTGTGTCTGTGTGTGTGTGTACATTAGTCAGTTTGATATTTTAATCTTTTCTTTCATCTTTGTCTCTAAACTTTTTCTTTCCTTGAAGCTGATATGATTTTCATTTCTTTCTGCAGCAGCTGTTTGTTTATAGGGGGCCGCCTGCATTAACTCCCCCCCCCCACCACCCCTGCTTCTTCGCCCCCCCTCGCCATTATCTCCTGCGTTGTCTCCAGCTGCAGGTCTTTCAGTCAGTTTGATCTCAGCAGCATCAAACATTAAAAGTAGATATCTATAAATTATATTTATATTTAAAATATATACATAAATATCATCAGAAGTCTGTCTGTCTGTCTGTCTGTCTGTCTGTCTGTCTGTCTGTCTGCCTGTCTGTCTGCCTGCCTGCCTGCCATCATCAGCATGTAGCATCAAACTAAACATCCATTAGTGTGGAGCCACATCAGAGTGACTTCTGGATGTTTGTAAAAGTATCTGATGTCAGCAGACGAGATGATTTATTTAGAGAGAGAGAGAGAGAGAGAGAGAGAGAGAGAGAGAGAGAGAGAGAGAGAGAGAGAGAGAGAGAGAGAGAGAGAGAGAGAGAGATGATATGATTTGCGTGTGAAAAAGCAGCGATGAAGATCAGCAGAGAAGAAGAAGGAGAAGATTAGAAGATAAGAAGACAGGATGAGGTGATTGTTGGTGAAAAGATAGAATTACAGCGCTCAGGATTACCTGTGCTCGCCTCACCTGGTTTACAGGTGAGAGACAGGTGAGGCGTTGGCTGACGAGCAGAGAGCCTCCAAACAGCTTCTAACAAGACTGTTCTCAAAAACAGGTTCAAACATCGACCAATCAGAGGAGAGAGGATCTGACTGCAGGAAAGTCATGTTCAAGGTCACACCTCACCTGTCAGGTAAATTATTCTCTGAACGAAAAAATACTTTATGCAAACTAATTACCTTTAATCAGACAAATCCACTTTATACGTAAACATTCTACCTGAATCAAGAACAACCTCAGGTGTTTTCTCGACAACACCTGTGTCATCTACTGCACAGGAAGTTCACTCACTCTTACCTGAACTCTCACCTGAACACTCACCTGAACTCTCACCTGAACACTCACCTGAACACTCACCTGAACTCTCACCTGAACACTCACCTGAACACTCACCTGAACACTCACCTGAACTCTCACCTGAACACTCACATGAACACTCACCTGAACACTCACCTGAGCTCTCACCTGAACACTCACCAGTAACAAGACACTTATCTGAAGTCTTTCCTAAACACTTACCTGTAACACATAGACATTCACCTGTACCACCGTATTACCTGAATCACCTGGTTACTCACTTGGCTATAAGGTAATTTGGTCAGTCATCAGGTCCTCATTGCTCTCACCTGATGCTCTCACCTGATGCTCTCACCTGTCTACAAACTAAATTATATGTATTTTTCTCTGTGTAGCTAGACTTTTATTTTGATGAGATGATAGATTTTGTGTTATTTCCCCTTTCAGATTAAAAGCATGTGGATCAGAGCGGGTGTGTCTGCAGCCTGTAAGCATTAATCTGTACTGACAGGTGATAGTGTAAACTGCAGGCAGGTAACGAGTGATTTTAATGGAAGGTAGTGACAGAGGGGGGTGGGGGGGGGATTCAGTCTGGGGGTTTAAAGGTTCATTCTGAGGACAGCGCTGCGCTTCCTGTCCCAACGCGCTCCTGTCAAAACAACATTTATTACTCATACACACCGACACCGTCTCCGTCCCCGTCCAAACACAGGCCCTTTGATCCTCTGCTTGGTTCCCCATCTGAGGCTCCAGACCTGGGAGGGGACGCGGGTCGCTGCTGGAGGGGTCCCTGTGATGTCACATGCACCTTGTGTGTTTATCTAACAGGTAATGTGTGTACTTTGACTGTTAGCCATTAGCATTAGCATTAGCACTTTATCCAAGTGTCAGAAATGATTATCACGATCACTTAGCAACGATCAGATTAATTAATAACGTCTCATGAAGTCACTGGACCTGATCCTCACCTGGACCTGATCCTCACATGGACTTGATCCTCACATGGACCCGAAACTCACCTGGACCTGAAACTCACCTAGACCTGATTCTCACATGGACCAGAACCTACCCAAACCTGACCTGGACCGGCTCTCACCTCGGCATGATCCTCATCTGGACCTGATGCTCTTCTGGACCTGACCCTCACGTGGACCTGACCCTTACCTGGACCTGACCCTCACGTGGACCTGACCCTTACCTGGACCTGACCCTCACGTGGACCTGACCCTCACGTGGACCTGACCCTTACCTGGACCTGACCCTTACCTGGACCTGACCCTCACGTGGACCTGACCCTTACCTGGACCTGACCCTCACGTGGACCTGACCCTTACCTGGACCTGACCCTCACTTGTTCTGTTTGGAGTGGCTCACTTTTTTAATCACTCTTCTTGGTATGAAAGAGCATTTAGAATTAGCATTTCTATTAGCTAATGGTGCTAGTGAATGACATTGTGAGTAGCTCTTCTGATTAGCATCACCGTTAAATTTTTGTAATTAGCATAAACATATCAACGTCTAATGAAAATGCTAACGTTACCATTTCCACTCGAAGACTGGATGAAGACTAAACCCAGACGCTGTTGGTGGATTTATCTTGTAGTTTGTCTTTGATTATTTTATAGTTTCTCATAGTTTTATAGTTCCTCTGTGATTAGTGAACAGTGTTTTTTGTAAAGCAGTAAGCTAGCAGTTCAACCTGCTAACCTGTAGAGCGCTCAGGTGTCGGTTCAACTTCTTTAAAGTTTAGATAAAATGATAACCTCATCGGCTCACAAACTGAAGAGTTAAAGCTTTACGTTTCAGACCCTTTCTTCTCTGAAGGCTGAGATGTGTTGGTACACATAAATCCTCTGCTTGAATCCAGGTGTGGAAGCAGGTGTTGAAAGTGGGATAAAAACATGAACATGTGCTGAGATCTAACACGTTCTTCTTCGGCTGATGTTTAAATGACCTTAGAACCACATTCAGATAAATGATCTTTTCTGTGATTTGAATCTTCACTTTGGTTTCTTTATTACGTGAACACTGGACAGAGAACAGAAATGATTCAGGACAACAGTTTGTTTAATGACAAAAACTTTTTGACACTTGAATCCCACAGAAGAGTTCAGTCAGGTAACAAACTGATCCAATAAATAACTCCAAACACCCCGATCAGAACTCCTGCAGCTTTAGGAACTCTTTGGAGAGGATCTAATACTTTACATTGTTATGAGTAAGACCTGGAGGTTTCTGAGTAAGAGAAGTTCTACGATAAAAGAGAGAACATTCGATAAAGAGCTGGTTCTCTCCGAGGTTGTTCAAGGTTTATAACGACCTGACTCAACAGTTTATCCATTCATTCAAAATCATAGTGAGGCATCGTGTGGCTGAAGCTTCAGTCCTGACTCATAGGCTTCATGAGAACTTTATCTCAACCACATCTGAAGACACACCCCTGCTGCTACAGAGACCGTCTACAGACAGGACGCCATGATAAAAACCAAACCTTTAAAGCTGGCTTTGAGTCCTTCTTTTATCTGAGGTCAGATCCAGAAACAGTCAGCATGTGGGTCAGAGTCCTGCGTTTTATAGTTCCCAGAGTGACTCTTCTTCACTTGTTGTCCTGAAGGGAGCGCTACAGGAGTCAGGAGCTGCAGTGTTGGGTAGGATCTTCCTTTGGGATCAGAAAAGTTCTCCAGTAAGAGTCTCAGGGACCAGGTTCAGTTCAGTCTGACTTTAGTCCAACGAGCGCCTCTATGTTTTCACCAAGCAGACCGTGTACGACCAGCTAAAGGAGGCGTCCAATCATAATGCTTAGACATGGTCGTCATGGTGGCAAAGGTGAACATTTTGTGACAATATTTGTGGAAACAGTAGTCTTGGAAACAGTAATCATAGCAACAGCAGTCTTGGTAACAGTAGTCATGGTAAAAGTAGTCTTAGAAACAGTAGTCTTGGAAACAGTAGTCATAGCAACAGTAGTCATGGTAACAGTATTCTTGATAACAGTGTTCGTGGTAATAGTAGTCTTGAAAATAGTAGTCATGGTAACAGCAATGTAGCAGTGCTAGCTCAGTAGTCGTCGTAGCGGTACGTGTTGGGGTAGGTGTAGCGGTAGTCGTAGCCATCAGTCCGCTCTGTTTTGGTCTGCAAGGCTTCAGGCTGAAATGACAGAGACTTGATGACTCCACCTGACTCTTCAGTCACCTTCACCTCTGTAGAGTACGAGGAGGAGGGGGAGTCGTCCAGCAGGGAGGAGCAGCCAGGGAGGCCAGGGGGTTTGGGGGCAGGACAGGACTGGTATGAAGGAAGCGCAGCAGGAGGCTTTGGACAGGGCTGATAGGACACCTGAGAAGATCAGAACAGACAGGTACAGTTAGGTTTAAGTCCCCCCAGGTACAGTTAGGTTTAAGTCCCCCCAGGTACAGTTAGGTCTAAGTCCCCCAAGGTACAGTTAGGTTTAAGTCCCCCCAGGTACAGTTAGGTCTAAGTCCCCCCAGGTACAGTTAGGTCTAAATCCCCCCAGGTACAGTTAGGTCTAAGTCCCCCCAGGTACAGTTAGGTTTCAGTCCCCCCAGGTACAGTTAGGTCTAAGTCCCCCCAGGTACAGTTAGGTTTAAGTCCCCCCAGGTACAGTTAGGTCTAAATCCCCCCAGGTACAGTTAGGTCTAAGTCCCCCCAGGTACAGTTAGGTCTAAATCCCCCCAGGTACAGTTAGGTCTAAGTCCCCCCAGGTACAGTAATAGGGCTTCACACTTGCAGAAAACTCTTGAAAAAATTATTTCTTGGGGCGCGCTGGTAGTGCAATGGTTAGGGCGCGCGTCCCATGTATTGCGACTCTCGTCTCGAGCGGTAGGCCCGGGTTCGCTTTCACCCGTGGCCCCTTTCCGCATGTCATTCCCCGATCTCTCTCCCTGGTTTCTGACTCTATCCACTGTCCTCTCTCTCCCTGGTTTCTGACTCTATCCACTGTCCTCTCTCTCCCTGGTTTCTGACTCTATCCACTGTCCTCTCTCTGCATTAAAGGCACGAAAAGCCCAAAATAAATCTTTAAAAAAAAAAATATATATTATTTCTTTATGGACCTCACAGGTGTGTCCTGACTGTCTTCTCTCATCTCATTGGTTCTAAGATGTTCAGGTCAAAGGTCCGCAGAGGGATCCCCTGATGACCTGGACTCACCTTGGTTGTTGTGGTGATGATGGTCTGCAGGGCTGCAGGTGACCCTGGAGCATTGTTGGGGTAACGGCAGGGGTACTCTGTGCTGTAGTAATGGTGGTTGTCTCCATAGGGGGCGGAGGTCTTCAGCAGTTCCTTCCAGCCTGAAGCAGTCTTGGACTGGGGCTCGAAGGAGGAGGAGGAGATAGGAACTGAAGAGGAGTTAGAGGAGGAGGATGGACCCAGGACTGGGGTCACCCTGCACATAAACAAGAATCCAGTTTTAACATGTGCAGTAAATCAATATTTCATGAAAAACTGTGTTCAAATCTGGGTTAACTGTCATAATCTGGTTTAAACTGTCAGGATTTGGTTCAGGATCTGGTTTGGTTTACATGTGAGACGGACCTGGGGTCACAGAAGTCAGAGGTCATGGGATATGAAGGTGAGGTCAGGTATCCCTGGAACTCATAACTGGGTCGGCCCATATATAGCCGTGGATTGGCTGGTTTCTGGAGTGTGGGTGGGGCCTCTCCCAGTGCATTGTGGTTGTAGTATGGCTCTGGGCTCTGGAATGATGGGTAATGCTGGGTGAAGTTTGGCTCAATGAAGGAGATTCTCTCTGATGGGTCAACACAGGAGAGGAGGGCGGGGCCTAGAGCCTAAAACAGTACACAGCAGGTAAACAAATAAACAAACAGTAAAGAACAGAAACATAAACAACAGAAACTGTAGTGAAGTGATGTCACTGACCTGAGGTTCGAGGAGGCGGCGTTTGGGCGTAAACGGCGGCGAGCTGACTCGTCTCTTTACTGTACTTCTTCTGGCTTCAGTCTCAGACTTGGACTCAGGGCGGGGATGGTCGTGGACTCCTTTAGCCTGAGGGACCACAGGTAGGTCAGAATCTGGATCATCTAGATTCAGCTACAGGATCAGACTATCTTTGACCCTGATCATCTGGTTTAAACCGGTTTGACTATTTCAGGGTCTGAATCATGACATGAACCAGATTAGACCTGTTCAGACTGTCCATTGTCTATTTTCAGGATCTGGTTTAGTCTTGTTTAGGCTCCTGGGATGAAGTTAAGACCTGGATCTAAGGGTGCATGCACACTAGGTGATCCGCACTGTGTCCAAGCACACCTGACCCTACACTTCCTTGGTCCTGGCCCGATTTGAAGAGGTATTCTTCAGCACGGTACAGTTCATGCATGAGCACAAACACGGGTACACAACACATGGAAATTAGACTGTTTAGAATTTTAACCCATTAAGGATGTTAGCAAGTTTACGATGATAGCTTATTTAGGATTCTAGTCTTTTCAGGATGCTAGCCTGTTTGGGATGTTAGCCAGTTTGGGATGTTAGCCAGTTTGGGATTTTAGCCAGTTTAGGATGTTAGCCAGTTTAGAATGTTAGCCTGTTTGGAATGTTAGCCTGTTTGGAATGTTAGCCGATTTGGGATGTTAGCCTGTTTGGGATGTTAGCCTGTTTGGGATGTTAGCCAGTTTGGGATGTTAGCCAGTTTGGGATTTTAGCCAGTTTAGGATGTTAGCCAGTTTAGAATGTTAGCCTGTTTAGGATTTTAGCCAGTTTAGGATGTTAGCCAGTTTAGGATGTTAGCCAGTTTGGGATGTTAGCCAGTTTGGGATGTTAGCCAGTTTAGAATGTTAGCCTGTTTGGAATGTTAGCCAGTTTGGAATGTTAGCCAGTTTAGGATGTTAGCCAGTTTAGGATGTTAGCCAGTTTGGAATGTTAGCCTGTTTGGGATGTTAGCCAGTTTAGGATGTTAGCCAGTTTGGAATGTTTGCCAGTTTAGGATGTTAGCCAGTTTGGGATGTTAGCCTGTTTAGAATGTTAGCCAGTTTGGAATGTTAGCCTGTTTGGGATGTTAGCCAGTTTAGGATGTTAGCCAGTTTAGAATGTTAGCCAGTTTAGGATGTTAGCCAGTTTGGAATGTTTGCCAGTTTAGGATGTTAGCCAGTTTGGGATGTTAGCCTGTTTGGAATGTTAGCCAGTTTGGGATGTTAGCCTGTTTGGGATGTTAGCCAGTTTAGGATGTTAGCCAGTTTAGAATGTTAGCCAGTTTGGGATGTTAGCCAGTTTGGGATTTTAGCCAGTTTGGGATGTTAGCCAGTTTGGGATTTTAGCCAGTTTAGGATGTTAGCCAGTTTAGAATGTTAGCCTGTTTGGGATTTTAGCCAGTTTAGGATGTTAGCCAGTTTAGAATGTTAGCCTGTTTAGGATGTTAGCCAGTTTAGGATGTTAGCCAGTTTGGGATGTTAGCCAGTTTAGGATGTTAGCCAGTTTGGAATGTTAGCCAATTTGGAATGTTAGCCTGTTTAGGATGTTAGCCAGTTTGGGATGTTAGCCTGTTTGGAATGTTAGCCAGTTTGGAATGTTAGCCAGTTTGGAATGTTAGCCAATTTGGAATGTTAGCCTGTTTAGGATGTTAGCCAGTTTAGGATGTTAGCCAGTTTGGAATGTTAGCCAATTTGGAATGTTTGCCAGTTTAGGATGTTAGCCAGTTTGGGATGTTAGCCAGTTTGGGATGTTTGCCAGTTTAGGATGTTAGCCAGTTTGGGATGTTAGCCTGTTTGGAATGTTAGCCAGTTTGGAATGTTAGCCTGTTTGGGATGTTAGCCTGTTTGGGATGTTAGCCAGTTTAGGATGTTAGCCAGTTTGGGATGTTTGCCAGTTTAGGATGTTAGCCAGTTTAGGATGTTAGCCAGTTTGGAATGTTAGCCTGTTTGGAATGTTAGCCAGTTTAGGATGTTAGCCAGTTTAGGATGTTAGCCAGTTTAGGATGTTAGCCTGTTTGGGATGTTAGCCAGTTTAGGATGTTAGCCAGTTTGGGATGTTAGCCAGTTTAGAATGTTAGCCTGTTTGGGATTTTAGCCAGTTTAGGATGTTAGCCAGTTTAGGATGTTAGCCAGTTTGGAATGTTTGCCAGTTTAGGATGTTAGCCAGTTTAGGATGTTAGCCAGTTTAGAATGTTAGCCTGTTTGGGATTTTAGCCAGTTTAGGATGTTAGCCAGTTTAGGATGTTAGCCAGTTTGGAATGTTTGCCAGTTTAGGATGTTAGCCAGTTTGGAATGTTAGCCAGTTTGGAATGTTAGCCTGTTTGGGATGTTAGCCAGTTTAGAATGTTAGCCAGTTTGGGATGTTAGCCAGTTTGGGATTTTAGCCAGTTTGGGATGTTAGCCAGTTTAGAATGTTAGCCTGTTTGGGATTTTAGCCAGTTTAGGATGTTAGCCAGTTTAGAATGTTAGCCTGTTTGGAATGTTAGCCAGTTTGGGATGTTAGCCAGTTTGGGATGTTAGCCAGTTTAGAATGTTAGCCTGTTTGGGATTTTAGCCAGTTTAGGATGTTAGCCAGTTTAGAATGTTAGCCTGTTTAGGATGTTAGCCAGTTTAGGATGTTAGCCAGTTTGGCATGTTAGCCAATTTGGAATGTTAGCCTGTTTGGGATGTTAGCCAGTTTGGGATGTTAGCCTGTTTGGAATGTTAGCCTGTTTGGAATGTTAGCCAGTTTGGGATGTTAGCCTGTTTGGGATGTTAGCCAGTTTAGGATGTTAGCCTGTTTGGAATGTTAGCCTGTTTGGGATGTTAGCCAGTTTAGGATATTAGCCTGTTTGGAATTTTAGCCTGTTTGGGATGTTAGCCAGTTTGGCATGTTAGCCTGTTTGGAATGTTAGCCAGTTTGGGATGTTAGCCTGTTTAGGATGTTAGCCTGTTTGGGATGTTAGCCTGTTTAGGATGTTAGCCTGTTTAGGATGTTAGCCAGTTTAGGATGTTTGCCAGTTTGGATTGTTAGCCTGTTTAGGATGTTAGCCAGTTTAGGATGTTAGCCAGTTTAGGATGTTAGCCAGTTTGGGATGTTTGCCAGTTTAGGATGTTAGCCAGTTTGGATTGTTAGCCTGTTTAGGATGTTAGCCAGTTTAGGATGTTAGCCAGTTTGGGATGTTTGCCAGTTTAGGATGTTAGCCAGTTTGGATTGTTAGCCTGTTTAGGATGTTAGCCAGTTTAGGATGTTAGCCAGTTTGGATTGTTAGCCTGTTTAGGATGTTAGCCAGTTTAGGATGTTAGCCAGTTTGGATTGTTAGCCTGTTTAGGATGTTAGCCAGTTTAGGATGTTAGCCAGTTTGGAATGTTAGCCAGTTTGGATTGTTAGCCTGTTTAGGATGCTATCATGTCCAGCCCAGTTAGTATGTTAGCATTTGTATGTTTGCTGATCTTCATGTTAATGCTCTTTCAGAATAAGATGTGATGGATTTGAGATTATAAATCAACACTTTGATCTGTAGTCTGTGATTTGTTTTCTCTGGTCCTCCAGGTCTCTGACTGGTTTGACCTCTGAACTCCAAACTGAGTTGCACTTCAGACTGTGGTTGGCGTCATATCATTTTACATTAAGAACTATTTGATCCCATTATTCTGAAACCAGGTCACTGCAGGGGAGTTGCTCACCTGAAAGAAGATTGCTTTCCCGTCGATTCTCCAGAAGTTGGTGACGGGGTAACCGCTGTGACCTCGACATGGCAGCAGCTCGAGAGGGGCGTTGCAGCTCGGGCACAGCTTCTCTGAAACACAGAGTCTGTCAGGTACCCATGGAACCAGGTGTAACATTCACATTCATCTTCTGATGTTCTTACTCTGCTGTTTCTGCCGCGCCTTGTCACAGATGGCGGGGCGGAGCTGAAGTCTGGAGCCGTCCGGCAGCGTGCAGCCTCGAGAACAGACCACCACGCCTAAACACGACTTCTTCAGGATCTGACAGTTGTGGTTGTTTGTATTTCTCATCGCCCAACCCGAAAGATGTCTCTGAGCGTTCTTATCGTCACCTGTACGTAAAAATATATGTTTACGTGTCTAAATACAATCTGATCTAAAAGCTATAAATGAATCATCGATTAGCTGAAACTAGCTACAATGCAGCCATTAGCTTGATGGAGTGTCATGTTTCTCACCGCTGTAAATAAATCGAACGTAACCGTCTGTCCACTCCTGGAACGAGTCACACTGCTTGGTGTCCTGAACACACACACACACACACAGACACACACAGAGCTGCATGTTAATACATTTCAAAGTTAGTCAGGTTTTACAGATTTTCATCCTGAACTGTTCAGTGATGATGTCATCCAGTGAACGACTGCATGCCAAAGTTTCTGAGCAATTGAAACATTGTGATCGAGTTTACCTGCAATTTTTGTTGGACGCATTCTTCTCTTAAACGCCTGTCTTAAAAAATAAAGGTTTTTTAAAGCTTCAGTACTTTTTGATCATGTTGATCATTAAAGGTCCACTGAGTGAGATGTGTAGGTACTGAAATGATAAAGGTATCTTACTCTCTGATCATTAAGGAAACATGCTATGTTGAAGTGCTGGCTTCTCTGACAACAATGCAGCAGCCAGTATGTCCTCCTTCTAACTTTAGATTCTGCTCCTGAATGCTCTGGATTTGTTTGGACCAGAGAAGGTAGGCGCTTTTGTGTGACAGGTGAAGAGCTGTGATTGGTCAGTCATGAGGCTGACAGGTGAAGAGCTGTGATTGGTCAGTCATGAGGCTGACAGGTGAAGAGCTGTGATTGGTCAGTGATGAGGCTGACAGGTGAAGAGCTGTGATTGGTCAGTCATGAGGCTGACAGGTGAAGAGCTGTGATTGGTCAGTGATGAGGCTGTGTGACAGGTGAAGAGCTGTGATTGGTCAGTGATGAGGCTGTGTGACAGGTGAAGAGCTGTGATTGGTCAGTGATGAGGCTGTGTGACAGGTGAAGAGCTGTGATTGGTCAGTGATGAGGCTGTGTGACAGGTGAAGAGCTGTGATTGGTCAATGATGACAGATATTTTCTCTGACATCAGGGCGATGTTCCTCTAAGCAGATCAGATCACTGTTAACACTCCTCACAGCGCAGGAACGTCTGACGAGGTCATCGTTCTAAAACATTCAGAGGGAGAATCAGGCCCAGAAATCAGCTGA
>NC_089214.1:262500-265000 GCF_963930695.1 Labrus bergylta | reverse complement strand
TATTAATCGAGTTTCGTCAGCAGCGGAAATAGAGTAGACAATTTCAAATAAAGCGAAGGCTGTGATTGGTCACTCTGGAACAAAGGGTGGAGGTAATGAACCATCAAGCTTTAAGCCACTCCCCCAAGAACACTGGAATATTCTGCATTGTGGAGACAGGGAGTGAATGAGTGAAGAAGTGAATTCACCTGATTGAAGTTTGTATGTCAGATTTCAAATGAAGACAGTAAGCGACCTTTGTGACGTGTCATCAGAGGAGTCTGAAGAGCCTGCACCAATCAGAGTCCTCTTTGACTCTTCTGTTGGCTCTGATACGCTGAATCCTTCTCCAGTTTTTAATTTCATAAACGATTTAGAAAACTGCCAGAATCAAAGGATGAATGGGTCACATGTTTCAATAACTGTTTGGTGTTGGTCTGAGCTCTTCTCATTGGACTAAATCTTTACTCTTGGTTCATAATATTTTATTTTAGTCTGACGTCCCACCAGGGAACTTTTGCCTTCTTATTGCTTTCACACATTCACAACTGAACTAGTGCACAACTAGAACAAGAGTTTATCAGAATCAGATTTATTGTCCAGGTATGCTTACACACACACAAAGAATGTAACTTCAGTGAACTGTGCTCTCTTATGTTCAGGTACAACATTAAATATCAACAATAAACAGAATAAGAAAAGACTAATATTTACATGACTAAATATGAAACAGTGCAGTGGTGAATAGTGCAAAAGATGCTGAAGTAACATGATAAGTAAAATGCAGTTATGTGACAGATGAGTCAATTAACTGTCAATTACTGTATTTACATAAATAAGTGTGTGTAGATTGATCATTTAAATTAAATAAATATACAAATATGTATATTCACAGCTCGTCCATTTAAAAAGACATCACGTCAGCATGTCTGTTCTTTAAGAAGACGTTGAAAGACCTGATGGAGCTCAGTGAACGACCTCCGCTGCACGTTCATGGTGCTTCATCTGAATCAACATGAGCTCTGCCTCAGAGAAACAGATCTTTGGTATGACCATCTATTCTGCTTTTCTGTTTCTAGTGATGCGTCGTCCACAGCCTCTCTTTGAGTTTTCATTCTAAAATGGTTGAGCTGCGTCTGCACACACTGTTGTAACGTTTTTATTTTTCCACAGTCACAAGTGAACAAGTGAACACCAGGACTCTGACTCTGCTGTTCTTTTTTTTCCATGTTATGTCTTGTATGTGCTTTCAATGTGGCCTCTATGATTATTCTTTTCCGTTGTCGCCCCAGTATTGTCTTTATTGCATGAACTGCTTTGATTGTGTGTGATATGTTGTATGTCTATTTTCCTTTTGCTTAGGCCTGTTGTAGTTACAAATGTAATGTATTTTATTGTATTTTAAATCTTAACAGTTGCATTTTAGGTTGCCTACTGACAACTGGCCGGGGACTACAGCTGGAAATTAGCCGTAAAGGCTAAAGCTGCTTCTTTTACTGTACAGTAAATTAAAGGGGACTGTCCACGAAACAATAAACAAATAAACTAAAACTTAAACTAAACTAAACTTTTTTAAATCAAAATCAGCGTTTCTTGTATTTTTACACACTGAAACATTGAACTGTCTACAGACCCAGCTGGGGTTCCCAGAAGTTGTTTTAAAGTAAAACATTTGACTAGTCTGACCTTTCAAAATAAAAATAACAATTTAAAATCAAGTATCCTGGACGTGATGAGACTCTCTGCAGTCTAACATCAGATCTACACATTCAAATGAATCCAAAGAGTCTGTTCTTCAAATCAACTGAAACTTGATTCATTTCTACTGTTTATGAATTGAACATAAACCACTGAAGAGGATCAGATTTAAGACTGAACAACAAGGGGGTCCGTGGACCTGCGTGGACCTGGACTACAGCGTCAGACCAAATCCTCAGAATAATCCTCATTATAAATAATAATAATAATAATAATCATGATGTTCAGGTAGTTACCTGCGGGAGTTTGGGGTCGTTGATGTCCCACGTGAACTTCATCCCGACTGAACACACACAGTCCGCCTCCTCGCGCTCCTCCGCACGGGACATCCTGCTCACGGTCCTAACCTGGTCCCGGTCCTGATCAGTCCTCTCTTGAGGGTTCTGATGCGGATCGTTCCTGTTCGGTCTCAGGTGAGATAAAGGTGAATAAAAAGTTTCAAAGTGAAAAAACTTTAAAGTGTTCAGAGCGTCGGCAGCACGTGCAGCTTCGCTCACCGTCAGGTAGTGTGTGACAAACAGGTGAGAGAGAGAGAGCTCCCACAGTGAGGGGGGAGGGGGGAGGGGGGGATCAGCACGACGTGGAGAGACCAAGGTTGTCATTAAGGACGACACATTAAAAATCGTTTGTGACAACAAAAGAGTAAAAAAATATAAAAATAAAAAGACAACATTTTAAAATATAAACTCAGAATCTAACGTGTGTGTGTGTGTGTGTGTGTGTGTGTGTGTGTGTGTGTGTGTGTGTGTGTGTGTGTGTGTGT